>NW_026543039.1:0-65973 GCF_028750875.1 Macrosteles quadrilineatus | reverse complement strand
TTGTACAAACTTGTACAACCTTGTACACACTTGTACAACCTTGTACACACTTGTACAAGTTGTACACACTTGTACAACCTTGTACACACTTGTACAACCTTGTACACACTTGTACAACCTTGTACACAATTGTAAAACCTTGTACACACTTGTACAACCTTGTACAAACTTGTACACACTTGTACAAACTTTTAAATCCTTGTACACATTTGTACACCCTTGTACACACTTGTACAACCTTGTACAACCTTGTACAAACCTGTACACCCTTGTACACACTTTTACTTATCGTACACACTTGTACACCCTTGTACAAACTTGTACATCCTTGTACAACCTTGTACAACCTTGTACACACTTGTACAGCCTTGTACACAATTGTACAATCTTGTACACACTTGTACAACCTTGTACACCCTTGTACACACTTTTACTTATCGTACACACTTGTACACACTTGTACAACCTTGTACACCCTTGTACACACTTTTACTTATCGTACACACTTGTACACCCTTGTACAAACTTGTACATCCTTGTACACACTTGTACACCCTTGTACACACATGTATAACCTTGTACACAACTTGTACAACCTTGTACACACTTGTACAACCTTGTAAAACTTGTACACCCTTGTACAAACTTGTACACCCCTGTACACACTTTTACACATTTGTACACACTTGTACACCCTTGTACACACTTGTACAACCTTGTACAAACTTATACAATCTTGTACACACTTGTACAACCCAGTACACACTTGTACAATCTTGTACAAACTTGTACATCCTTGTACACGATTGTACACCCTTGTACACACTTGTACAACCTTGTAACCACTTGTACAACCTTGTACACAATTGTACAACCTTGTACACACTTGTACAACCTTGTACACACTTGCACAACTTTGTACACACTTGTACAGTCTTGTACACAATTGTACAACCTTGTACACACTTGTACAACCTTGTACACACTTGTACAACCTTGTACACAATTGTACAGCCTTGTACACACTTGTACAGCCTTGTACACACTTGTACAACCTTGTACACACTTGTACAGCCTTGTACACAATTGTACAACCTTGTACACACTTGTACAACCTTGTACACACTTGTACAACCTTGTACACAATTGTACAGCCTTGTACACACTTGTACAACCTTGTACACACTTGTACAACCTTGTTAAAACTTGTACACCCTTGTACACACTTGTACAACCTTGTACAACCTTGTACACACTTGTACAGCCTTGTACACAATTGTACAACCTTGTACACACTTGTACAACCTTGTACACAATTGTACAACCTCGTACACACTTGTACAACCTTGTACACACTTGTACAACCTTTTACACACTTGTACAGCCTTGTACACAATTGTACAGCCTTGTACACAATTGTACAACTTTGTACACACTTGTACAGCCTTGTACACAATTGTACAACCTTGTACACACTTGTACAACCTTGTACACACTTGTACAACCTTGTACACAATTGTAGAGCCTTGTACACACTTGTACAACCTTGTACACAATTGTAGAGCCTTGTACACACTTGTACAACCTTGTACACACTTGTACAGCCTTGTACAAAATTGTACAAACTTGTACACCCTTGTACAAACTTTTACACATCGTACACACTTGTAAAGCCCTTGTACAAACTTGTACAAACTTGTACAAACTTGTACAAACTTGTACAAACTTGTACAAACTTGTACAAACTTGTACATCCTTGTACACACTTGTACAACCTTGTACAAACTTGTACAAACTTGTACATCCTTGTACACGATTTTACACCCTTGTACACACTTGTACAACCTTGTAAAAACTTGTACAACCTTGTACACACTTGTACACCCTTGTACACACTTGTACAACCTTGTACACACTTGTACAACCTTGTACACACTTGTACAACCTTGTACACACTTGTACAACCTTGTACACACTTGTACAACCTTGTACACACTTGTACAACCTTGTACACACTTGTACAACCTTGTACACACTTGTACAACCTTGTACAAACTTGTACAACCTTGTACACACTTGTACAACCTTGTACACACTTGTACAACCTTGTACACACTTGTACAACCTTGTACACACTTGTACAACCTTGTACACACTTGTACAACCTTGTACATTCTTGTACAACCATGTACACACTTGTACAACCATGTAAAAACTTGTACAACCTTGTACACACTTGTACACCCTTGTACACACTTGTACAAGCTTGTACACACTTGTACAACCTTGTACACACTTGTACACCCTTGTACACACTTGTACAACCTTTTACAAACTTGTACACACTTGTACAAAATTGTACATTATTGTACATACTTGTACACCCTTGTACACACTTGTACAACCTTGTACAAACCTGTACACCCTTGTACACACTTGTACAAGCTTGTACACACTTGTACAAACTTGTACACACTTGTACAACCTTGTACAAACTTGTACAACCTTATACACACTTGTACAACCTTGTACACACTTGTACACACTTGTACAAGCTTGTACACACTTGTACAAGCTTGTACACACTTGTACAAGTTGTACACACTTGTACAACCTTGTACACACTTGTACAACCTTGTACACACTTGTACAACCTTATACAAACTTGTACAAACTTGTACAACCTTTTCATCCTTGTACACATTTGTACACCCTTGTACACATTTGTACAACCTTGTACAAACCTGTACACCCTTGTACACACTTGTACAAGCTTGTACACGATTGTACACCCTTGTACACAATTGTGCACCCTTGTACACACTTGTACACCCTTGTACACACTTGTACAACCTTGTACAAACTTGTACACTTGTACAACATTGTACAAACCTGTACACCCTTGTACACACTTGTACAACCTTGTACACACTTGTACAAACTTGTACCCCCTGTTACAACCTTGTACACACTTGTACAACCTTGTACACACTTGTACAGCCTTGTACACAATTGTACACCCATGTACACAATTTAAAAACTTGTACACACTTGTACAACCTTGTACACACTTGTACAACCTTGTACACACTTGTACAACCTTGTACACACTTGTACAACCTTGTACACACTTGTACAACCTTGTACAAACTTGTACAAACTTGTACACACTTGTACACCCTTGTACACACTTGTAAAAGCTTGTACACACTTGTACAACCTTGTACACACTTGTACAACCTTGTACACAATTGTATAACCTTGTACACACTTGTACAACCTTGTACAAACTTGTACAAACTTGTACACACTTGTACACCCTTGTACACACTTGTAAAAGCTTGTACACACTTGTACAACCTTGTACACACTTGTACAACCTTGTACACACTTGTACACCCTTGTACACACTTGTACAACCTTGTACACACTTGTACAACCTTGTACACAATTGTACAACCTTGTACACACTTTTACAACCTTGTACACACTTGTACAACCTTGTACACACTTGTACAGCCTTGTACACAATTGTACAACCTTGTACACACTTGTACAGCCTTGTACACACTTGTACAACCTTGTACACACTTGTACAGCCTTGTACAAAATTGTACAACCTTGTAAACACTTGTACAGCCTTGTACACAATTGTACAACCTTGTACACACTTGTACAAACTTGTACACCCTTGTACAAACTTTTACACATCGTACACACTTGTACAGCCCTTGTACAAACTTGTACATCCTTGTACACACTTGTACAACCTTGTACACACTTGAACATCCTTGTACACAATTGTACACCCTTGTACACACTTGTACAACCTTGTACACACTTGTACAACCTTGAACACACTTTTACAGCCTTGTACACAATTGTACAACCTTGTACACACTTGTACAACCTTGTACACACTTGTACAACCTTGTACACAATTGTACAGCCTTGTACACACTTGTACAACCTTGTACACACTTGTACAGCCTTGTACACAATTGTACAACCTTGTACACACTTGTACAACCTTGTACACACTTGTACAACCTTGTACACAATTGTACAGCCTTGTACACACTTGTACAACCTTGTACACACTTGTACAACCTTGTAAAAACTTGTACACCCTTGTACACACTTGTACAACCTTGTACAACCTTGTACACACTTGTACAGCCTTGTACAACCTTGTACAACCTTGTACACACTTGTACAGCCTTGTAAAAACTTGTACACCCTTGTACACACATGTACAACCTTGTACACAACTTGTACAAACTTGTACACACTTGTACAACCTTGTAAAACTTGTACACATTTGTACACACTTGTACACCCTTGTACACACTTGTACAACCTTGTACAAACTTATACAATCTTGTACACACTTGTACAACCCAGTACACACTTGTACAATCTTGTACAAACTTGTACTCCCTTGTACAAACTTGTACATCCTTGTACACACTTGTACAACCTTGTACAAACTTGTACAAACTTGTACAAACTTGTACATCCTTGTACACGATTGTACACCCTTGTACACACTTGTACAACCTTGTACACACTTGTACAACCTGACACACAATTGTACAACCTTGTACACACTTGTACAACCTTGTACACACTTGTACAACCTTGTACACACTTGTACAGCCTTGTACACAATTGTACAACCTTGTACACACTTGTACAACCTTGTACACACTTGTACAACCTTGTACACAATTGTACAGCCTTGTACACAATTGTACAACCTTGTACACACTTGTACAGCCTTGTACACACTTGTAC
Organism: Macrosteles quadrilineatus; assembly: GCF_028750875.1. Lineage (NCBI taxonomy): Eukaryota > Metazoa > Arthropoda > Insecta > Hemiptera > Cicadellidae > Macrosteles > Macrosteles quadrilineatus. The sequence goes on along the minus strand of NW_026543039.1, from coordinate 61,176 downwards.
AGCCTTGTACAAAATTGTACAGCCTTGTACACAATTGTACAACCTTGTACACACTTGTACAACCTTGTACACCCTTGTACAAACTTTTACACATCGTACACACTTGTACACCCTTGTACAAACTTGTACATCCTTGTACACACTTGTACAACCTTGTACACACTTGTACAACCTTGTACACACTTGTACATCCTTGTACACAATTGTACAACCTTGTACACAGTTGTACAGCCTTGTACACAATTGTACAACCTTGTACACACTTGTACAACCTTGTACACCCTTGTACACACTTTTACTTATCGTACACACTTGTACACCCTTGTACAAACTTGTACATCCTTGTACACACTTGTACAAACTTGTACATCCTTGTACACGATTTTACACCCTTGTACACACTTGTACAACCTTGTAAAAACTTGTACAACCTTGTACACACTTGTACACCCTTGTACACACTTGTACAACCTTGTACACACTTGTACAACCTTGTACACACTTGTACAACCTTGTACACACTTGTACAACCTTGTACACACTTGTACAACCTTGTACACACTTGTACAACCTTGTACACACTTGTACAACCTTGTACACAATTGTACAACCTTGTACACACTTGTACAAACTTGTACACCCTTGTACAAACTTTTACACATCGTTCACACTTGTACAGCCCTTGTACAAACTTGTACATCCTTGTACACACTTGTACAACCTTGTACACACTTGAACATCCTTGTACACAATTGTACACCCTTGTACACACTTGTACAACCTTGTACACACTTGTACAACCTTGAACACACTTGTACAGCCTTGTACACAATTGTACAACCTTGTACACACTTGTACAACCTTGTACACACTTGTACAACCTTGTACACAATTGTACAGCCTTGTACACACTTGTACAACCTTGTAAACACTTGTACAGCCTTGTACACAATTGTACAACCTTGTACACACTTGTACAACCTTGTACACACTTGTACAACCTTGTACACAATTGTACAGCCTTGTACACACTTGTACAACCTTGTACACACTTGTACAACCTTGTAAAAACTTGTACACCCTTGTACACACTTGTACAAACTTGTACAACCTTGTACACACTTGTACAGCCTTGTACAACCTTGTACAACCTTGTACACACTTGTACAGCCTTGTAAAAACTTGTACACCCTTGTACACACATGTACAACATTGTACACAACTTGTACAACCTTGTACACACTTGTACAACCTTGTAAAACTTGTACACATTTGTACACACTTGTACACCCTTGTACACACTTGTAAAACCTTGTACAAACTTATACAATCTTGTACACACTTGTACAACCCAGTACACACTTGTACAATCTTGTACAAACTTGTACTCCCTTGTACAAACTTGTACATCCTTGTACACACTTGTACAACCTTGTACAAACTTGTACAACCTTGTACAAACTTGTACAAACTTGTACAAACTTGTACATCCTTGTACACGATTGTACACCCTTGTACACACTTGTACAACCTTGTACACACTTGTACAACCTGACACACAATTGTACAACCTTGTACACACTTGTACAACCTTGTACACACTTGTACAACCTTGTACACACTTGTACAGCCTTGTACACAATTGTACAACCTTGTACACACTTGTACAACCTTGTACACACTTGTACAACCTTGTACACAATTGTACAGCCTTGTACACAATTGTACAACCTTGTACACACTTGTACAGCCTTGTACACACTTGTACAGCCTTGTACAAAATTGTACAGCCTTGTACACAATTGTACAACCTTGTACACACTTGTACAACCTTGTACACCCTTGTACAAACTTGTACACACTTGTAAAGCCTTGTACACACTTGTACAGCCTTGTACACACTTGTACACACTTTTATTTATCGTACACACTTGTACACCCTTGTACAAACTTGTACATCCTTGTACACACTTGTACAACCTTGTACAAACTTGTACAAACTTGTACATCCTTGTACACGATTTTACACCCTTGTACACACTTGTACAACCTTGTAAAAACTTGTACAACCTTGTACACACTTGTACACCCTTGTACACACTTTTACAACCTTGTACACACTTGTACAACCTTGTACACACTTGTACAACCTTGTACACACTTGTACAACTTGTACACACTTGTACAACCTTGTACACACTTGTACAACCTTGTACACACTTGTACAACCTTGTACACACTTGTACAACCTTGTACACACTTGTACAACCTTGTACACACTTGTACAACCTTGTACACACTTGTACAACCTTGTACACACTTGTACAACCTTGTACACACTTGTACAACCATGTAAAAACTTGTACAACCTTGTACACACTTGTACACCCTTGTACACACTTGTACAAGCTTGTACACACTTGTACAACCTTGTACACACTTGTACACCCTTGTACACACTTGTACAACCTTGTACAAACCTGTACACCCTTGTACACACTTGTACAAGCTTGTACACACTTGTACAAGCTTGTACACACTTGTACACCTTTGTTCAAACTTGTGCACCCTTGTACACTTTTGTACACCCTTGTACACATTTGTACAACCTTGTACAAACTTGTACACACTTGTACAAACTTGTACACACTTGTACAACCTTGTTCAAACTTTTACAACCTTGTACACACTTGTACAAGCTTGTACACACTTGTACAAGTTGTACACACTTGTACAACCTTGTACACACTTGTACAACCTTGTACACACTTGTACAACCTTGTACACACTTGTACAACCTTGTACACAATTGTAAAACCTTGTACACACTTGTACAACCTTGTACAAACTTGTACACACTTGTACAAACTTTTACATCCTTGTACACATTTGTACACCCTTGTACACACTTGTACAACCTTGTACAACCTTGTACAAACCTGTACACCCTTGTACACACTTGTACAAGCTTGTACACGATTGTACACCCTTGTACACACTTGTGCACCCTTGTACAAACTTGTACATCCTTGTACACACTTGTAAAACCTTGTACAAACTTGTACAAACTTGTACAAACTTGTACAAACTTGTACATCCTTGTACACGATAGTACAACCTTGTACACACTTGTACAACCTTGTACACACTTGTACAACCTGATACACAATTGTACAACCTTGTACACACTTGTACAACCTTGTACACACTTGTACAACCTTGTACACACTTGTACAACCTTGTAAACACTTGTACAACCTTGTACACACTTGTACAACCTTGTAAACACTTGTACAACCTTGTACACACTTGTACAGCCTTGTACACAATTGTACAACCTTGTACACACTTGTACAACCTTGTACACACTTGTACAACCTTGTACACAATTGTACAGCCTTGTACACACTTGTACAACCTTGTACACACTTGTACAACCTTGTTAAAACTTGTACACCCTTGTACACACTTGTACAACCTTGTACAACCTTGTACACACTTGTACAGCCTTGTACAACCTTGTACACACTTGTACAGCCTTGTACACAATTGTACAACCTTGTACACACTTGTACAACCTTGTACACAATTGTACAACCTCGTACACACTTGTACAACCTTGTACACACTTGTACAACCTTTTACACACTTGTACAGCCTTGTACACAATTGTACAGCCTTGTACACAATTGTACAACCTTGTACACACTTGTACAGCCTTGTACACAATTGTACAACCTTGTACACACTTGTACAACCTTGTACACACTTGTACAACCTTGTACACAATTGTAGAGCCTTGTACACACTTGTACAACCTTGTACACAATTGTAGAGCCTTGTACACACTTGTACAACCTTGTACACACTTGTACAGCCTTGTACAAAATTGTACAAACTTGTACACCCTTGTACAAACTTTTACACATCGTACACACTTGTAAAGCCCTTGTACAAACTTGTACAAACTTGTACAAACTTGTACAAACTTGTACAAACTTGTACAAACTTGTACAAACTTGTACATCCTTGTACACACTTGTACAACCTTGTACAAACTTGTACAAACTTGTACATCCTTGTACACGATTTTACACCCTTGTACACACTTGTACAACCTTGTAAAAACTTGTACAACCTTGTACACACTTGTACACCCTTGTACACACTTGTACAACCTTGTACACACTTGTACAACCTTGTACACACTTGTACAACCTTGTACACACTTGTACAACCTTGTACACACTTGTACAACCTTGTACACACTTGTACAACCTTGTACACACTTGTACAACCTTGTACACACTTGTACAACCTTGTACAAACTTGTACAACCTTGTACACACTTGTACAACCTTGTACACACTTGTACAACCTTGTACACACTTGTACAACCTTGTACATTCTTGTACAACCATGTACACACTTGTACAACCATGTAAAAACTTGTACAACCTTGTACACACTTGTACACCCTTGTACACACTTGTACAAGCTTGTACACACTTGTACAACCTTGTACACACTTGTACACCCTTGTACACACTTGTACAACCTTTTACAAACTTGTACACACTTGTACAAAATTGTACATTATTGTACATACTTGTACACCCTTGTACACACTTGTACAACCTTGTACAAACCTGTACACCCTTGTACACACTTGTACAAGCTTGTACACACTTGTACAAACTTGTACACACTTGTACAACCTTGTACAAACTTGTACAACCTTATACACACTTGTACAACCTTGTACACACTTGTACACACTTGTACAAGCTTGTACACACTTGTACAAGCTTGTACACACTTGTACAAGTTGTACACACTTGTACAACCTTGTACACACTTGTACAACCTTGTACACACTTGTACAACCTTATACAAACTTGTACAAACTTGTACAACCTTTTCATCCTTGTACACATTTGTACACCCTTGTACACATTTGTACAACCTTGTACAAACCTGTACACCCTTGTACACACTTGTACAAGCTTGTACACGATTGTACACCCTTGTACACAATTGTGCACCCTTGTACACACTTGTACACCCTTGTACACACTTGTACAACCTTGTACAAACTTGTACACTTGTACAACATTGTACAAACCTGTACACCCTTGTACACACTTGTACAACCTTGTACACACTTGTACAAACTTGTACCCCCTGTTACAACCTTGTACACACTTGTACAACCTTGTACACACTTGTACAGCCTTGTACACAATTGTACACCCATGTACACAATTTAAAAACTTGTACACACTTGTACAACCTTGTACACACTTGTACAACCTTGTACACACTTGTACAACCTTGTACACACTTGTACAACCTTGTACACACTTGTACAACCTTGTACAAACTTGTACAAACTTGTACACACTTGTACACCCTTGTACACACTTGTAAAAGCTTGTACACACTTGTACAACCTTGTACACACTTGTACAACCTTGTACACAATTGTATAACCTTGTACACACTTGTACAACCTTGTACAAACTTGTACAAACTTGTACACACTTGTACACCCTTGTACACACTTGTAAAAGCTTGTACACACTTGTACAACCTTGTACACACTTGTACAACCTTGTACACACTTGTACACCCTTGTACACACTTGTACAACCTTGTACACACTTGTACAACCTTGTACACAATTGTACAACCTTGTACACACTTTTACAACCTTGTACACACTTGTACAACCTTGTACACACTTGTACAGCCTTGTACACAATTGTACAACCTTGTACACACTTGTACAGCCTTGTACACACTTGTACAACCTTGTACACACTTGTACAGCCTTGTACAAAATTGTACAACCTTGTAAACACTTGTACAGCCTTGTACACAATTGTACAACCTTGTACACACTTGTACAAACTTGTACACCCTTGTACAAACTTTTACACATCGTACACACTTGTACAGCCCTTGTACAAACTTGTACATCCTTGTACACACTTGTACAACCTTGTACACACTTGAACATCCTTGTACACAATTGTACACCCTTGTACACACTTGTACAACCTTGTACACACTTGTACAACCTTGAACACACTTGTACAGCCTTGTACACAATTGTACAACCTTGTACACACTTGTACAACCTTGTACACACTTGTACAACCTTGTACACAATTGTACAGCCTTGTACACACTTGTACAACCTTGTACACACTTGTACAGCCTTGTACACAATTGTACAACCTTGTACACACTTGTACAACCTTGTACACACTTGTACAACCTTGTACACAATTGTACAGCCTTGTACACACTTGTACAACCTTGTACACACTTGTACAACCTTGTAAAAACTTGTACACCCTTGTACACACTTGTACAACCTTGTACAACCTTGTACACACTTGTACAGCCTTGTACAACCTTGTACAACCTTGTACACACTTGTACAGCCTTGTAAAAACTTGTACACCCTTGTACACACATGTACAACCTTGTACACAACTTGTACAAACTTGTACACACTTGTACAACCTTGTAAAACTTGTACACATTTGTACACACTTGTACACCCTTGTACACACTTGTACAACCTTGTACAAACTTATACAATCTTGTACACACTTGTACAACCCAGTACACACTTGTACAATCTTGTACAAACTTGTACTCCCTTGTACAAACTTGTACATCCTTGTACACACTTGTACAACCTTGTACAAACTTGTACAAACTTGTACAAACTTGTACATCCTTGTACACGATTGTACACCCTTGTACACACTTGTACAACCTTGTACACACTTGTACAACCTGACACACAATTGTACAACCTTGTACACACTTGTACAACCTTGTACACACTTGTACAACCTTGTACACACTTGTACAGCCTTGTACACAATTGTACAACCTTGTACACACTTGTACAACCTTGTACACACTTGTACAACCTTGTACACAATTGTACAGCCTTGTACACAATTGTACAACCTTGTACACACTTGTACCTTCTATACGCTACCCAGTACCCCTGTATGGCCAATCACCGGAGAGTAGGTAGGCAAGATATAATTTAGAATTATTATTCTTCAACACCAAGCTAACAGCTAAGATGATGTTTGCTGTGATAACCTATCATTAGGTGATTTCCCTCAGATGTTAGGATGCTGCACAAATTACTCCAATGCATGGTAATAACAAATTATAATTTTATTCTTCAAAATAATGAATATCCTTTATAATCTTCCTTATAAATGATACCTACTATTACTATATCAGTAATTAAATGGCAACAGTCTTACTTGGTAAATTTCCTACGATTTGACTGGCTTAAATAGGCTGTGATTCCCAGTTCCTACGGACTATGACTGTTTCAAGTACAGTAGGCCTAATGCTTGAACTCGTCTGTAACAATTTCAAAAGAAATAATAACAGGTAAACTAAAGTAATACTAGTTTCACATAATTGAGGCAAACATAATCAATTTAAGGTGATTTTACAATTTATAAAATATTCTCAGAACATGTGCTTTTTCAATCCAAATGTAACATGAAAGTTGAGTATTTAATATTTGACATTTACAAAGTTATTAACTGACAGACAATCAAAAGAATATATATAATCATAGGTAAAAACATGGTAAACAAGATTATTAACAATACAATACCACATAAATCAATTTTCTTATTTTTAAAATGTTTTCTACTTACATTTTCACGAGTTTGTACAATTTTTAAGGGAATCAGCCAACTAAGAAGGATTTGAAGAAACAGCTCATTACAAAAATGACTTTAGTTAATTAACAGCTGTTCTCCAGTTCTGCCAACAAGGTGAAGTGTAATAACAGTCAAACTAGTTAGCCATTGATCATGATATTATATGTACATTATATATTCTGTGAATTAAAATAATTTAAATTTAATTAACATTTCCCTTACATCAGTATAAAATATCCCTCTACCTCTTTTTAAATTTGAATTATTTTAAAATCCAACTAAAATCTCTTTATACAAATCAAAGAAACAAACATAGGTACTAATCTTCACAACAAAATTTTCACTTATATCTATACAATTCAAATTCAAAATGAAAAAAAAGAAAATATATATTTCCCATCTGTGAACTTTTCTATAATTATGCGGTGTTCCCTATAATGATTATTTAGTACCAAAACTCACCGCGAGATAGCTATACAGAACAGACACATTATTACCCAACATAGTTCCAACAGATTCTACTAGACGGCAGCACCAAACAAGATAATCAATTCCTTCAATATGCGTGCTACGGTGCTACCAACATTCAAAGCAATATCTTTATTGATAATCAATAATCATCTTTTTAAATAATTCAAAATGTTCATGTTTCTTATCCTAACAAACTATTTACAGATACATTCAAATCATATACCCTGACAATTAAAGAAATTGTATAACATTAAGATCATAGAACTCATTTTTCATTTGTTTTATCAACATTCAAAATCTCAAACAAAATTCTGTAGTGGCCAACCTGGAAAATAGCATCATGTGATTTGTTTTAAAGAGAAATCGCCATTAGTTACGAATTGCTTACTAGTGTGTTGTGTTTTGTGTGTCGTGTGATGTTTTACTTTAAATTTAATAGTTTTGTGTTTTTTTGCGTGTGAAAGTGTCTAGTGTAGTTAAAGTGTGCCTTAATCTAAAAGTGACTTACCATTCAAATCATACAAACATACAAACCATTCGTGTCACAAACATTCACGGAGTTTTATACAAACATACTCTACATTCATACCCTACTGTGTTGTGCAATAACTTATTAGCGAACTCCATAAAATTTCATTTCAAACTACTAGGCCTAAATTAACAACATTATTAACAAATTTTTCTGTCCCTATGATCTTAATTAATTATACATCTATCTTAATAATAACATAACTTTTCCCTTTCTACTAAAGTTGCATCCCTGGATTAGTCATTCCATTCAAGTATTTACAAGTTGAACTTTGCTTTCATGATAAAACCCGTGACCTGAAATAACAAGCTAACTAGGCCTAGACTCATGGGTTGCATTGACTAAACATCTGCCTCATACAACTTCAAATCAATTATATGAATTTTCCTTACATCACTTGTGTCATCTAACTTCTGAACTAAACAAGTTACATCTGTAAACCAATAAATGATTCTGTAAATGCCAACATACCTAGGCGCTAATTTCTTACAAAATTTCTTAGCCTTACTGCTTAAGTAGTGGGTTCTGATATAAACATGGGAATTTAACTTAAATGGATGCTTTGCCCTGGTAGGTGAGAATCTCAGCCGTTGCCTGTTGAACTTCACGCTATTCCTGGCGTTTCTTATGGCTTTATTCAGATTTTCCTTCCGTTCTTCCATCGTCAGTTCATTGGATAATAGCTTCTTAATGTCCCATAGGTTGGTTAATGCACAGCTGGGCTCATGATTAAACATCAATTTAAAGCTGGAAGTCTTCGTTGATGAATTGATGGCAGTATTTAGGCTGACTTGAACTAAATCGATTTCTGCGTCCCATTGGTCTTGTTTATTGTGGTAAAAACTTCTTAGAAGAGGTCCAAGATCCCGGAAAAATCTTTCAGTGTGGTTGCCTGAAGGTTTGTATGCAGGTGTGGTTCGGTGCTGTATGTATTGGCGGAACAAATAGGCCTTAAATTGATTTGATACAAAATAACTTGCGTTATCGGTTACTATGGTTTTAGGTATTGAGAAGTTAGCAAAAGTTTGTTTCAGTTTATCAATTATTATCTTGGAGGTACATTCCCTGATTGGATAAAGCCAAGTATATCTAGTATAAGCATCCAGTATGGCTAAGATATATTTATTTCCTTTCTTAGTACGGGTTATCGGTCCAAGAACGTCCATGTATAGTGTATCAAGAGCTGTTTCAACTGGGATGGAAATTAATTTGCCTTCATATTTACGCTGTGTACTTTTAGACATCATACAAGTGTTGCAGCCTTTCACCTTTTGTTTGACAAATTCATTCAACTTAGGGTGATAGAAATATTCGTTTATCCTTCCAGTCGTTCGAGCAACGCCGAAGTGGCCTCCAAAAATGGTATTATGGTAGAAAGTGAATACCAGGTTGAACAATCGTTGCGGCAAATATATGTGGGACTTTCCTTTAGAATTCCTATGCATTAAAATTTCATTTTTCACAAAATAGCAATCACTGTTAGTTCGATTCTTGATGCTATCTAATATTTTCCTGCATTCTTCATCGTTTCTTTGCTGTTCCTCAAGTTTAGTGAAAGCAACAGGTATTTCATCCACTAAATTCCAGAAGTAAGTTTGTTCATGTTTCGATTTATATTGTTCATTTGATTTATTATTTACATTGTAGGCATTTTCATTTCTAGGTTTAGAGTGTGTTTGTTTTTCAGTTTGCTTCGTGTGTTCTTCTCTCTTCTTATTTTTGTGTTCCTGTATTATAGTGTTCACTTCATCTAGGTTTGTTGTTTGGTTTTGAGTGATGTTTCCCTCTTCTTCAGCATGTTCACTGTATAGGCGTGATAGACAATCAGCTACTAAATTTTGTTCTGATTTTCTGTGTTCAACCTCATAATCTAGGACTAATAATCGTTGAATCCATCGGGATAAACGGCCTAATTTTCTTTTGTGAGACAAAATGAAAGCCAATGACTGATTATCAGTGACTAACTTGAATTTCTTAACTTCAAGGTATTGATGAAAGTGTTCCATGCCTAAAATCACACTTAGAGCTTCTTTTTCATATATAGAGTATCTGAGTTCTGCCTCGGTAAATTTGTGTGAATAATAACCTATCGGTAGTAGCTGCTTCTCGTCATTCTCCTGCAATAACACAGAACCTGCCCCAGTACTTGACGCATCACATTCTAGCACAAAGGATTTTTCAAAATTTGCCAGTTGAAGTAACGGCGGGTTGCTAATTGCTAGTTTGAGCTTCTCGAAGGCGTTCTGGCATTCGGCAGTCCATTTGAATTTTACTCCTTTTTTCTTCAGGTTATGCAGCGGCACGCAAATATCCGCATATTTCGGGATATAACGACTCCAGTAACCACACATGCCGACAAAGCGTCTGACCTGTTTCAGATTGTTCGGGATGGGGAAATGTTGTATAGCAGCAGTCCTATCTGGGTCTATTGTGATTGAATCATGTTTTATTCTATGGCCTAGAAAAGTTATTTCTTGACAAAAGAATTTGACCTTTTCTGGGTTGACGGTTAGGTTATTCTTGGATAATCTGTCGATTACTTCAGTTAAGTGGGATATATGGCTTTGTTTGTCTTTACTGTACACAACAATGTCATCCAAAAATTTTATGAGGTATACAAAGTTGATATCATGGAAAATTCCATCTAGGTAACTCGCTAACACACTACTACCTACTTGCAAACCAAAGCTTACTCGCTTATATTGATACTTGCCAAAAGTCGTACAAAAAGCAGTTAATGGACGGCTCTCTTCAGTCAAAGGGCATTGCAAGAAAGCTTTATTTAGATCTATCACCGAGTAATATCTGGCTCCTTGCAGATGCTGATACAGATTGTTTAGGTCACCAATGGGATAGTCCATTTTCACAAGTTTTTTATTGAGTTCGGTGTAATTAATGACTAGGCGATCCTTTTTTGTTAAGAACGCTGGTGAAGAGTATGGACTGGTGGATGGTTCGATAATATCTTGCTGAAGTAGATCATCAATGATTGCTTTAACCTTTTTGATATTGGGTGGACTCAGAAAATATGGTCTTATACAAACAGGTGTGTTATCAGTCACTTGTAGTTTTACCTTAAGATTGAGTGCAGATCCAATTTTGTCGGTAAAAACATTTGGGTATTTACCTATTAATTGGTTTACCTCCTTTGTCATGTCCTCACAACCAATGAAAATTTGATTTATTTTAGGCTGACTTTGTTCTGAAGTCCTATCTAGGCTAATCTTATGCTCAGGTTTAAATTTAAAGTAGCATGTGTTTTCCTTTAAATTTATTATTAATCCTGTGTTCATAATAAAAGGAGTACCTAAGATCATGTCAAACTTGTTTTCAGTCATTACTAAAAATTCTTCGTTCCACGAGAAGTTATTAATTTTTATCTTAAACTTGCACTTGCCCAACACAGTTATTTCACTATCATTTGCGGCTAACATAGTGCCTCCCCAGTTTTCAATACCCTTAATCATTTTCAAATTCTTAAGTTGCTGATAAAGTTTGTGCGTGATAAAATTTTTACTTGCCCCAGTATCAATTAAGGTTGTTACTACAATGTTTGCATTTATACAAGTTTGGATACAAGGTAAATTGTTATTAATTTTAACCTTTATTTTATTGTGTTTGACCTTTTTGAATTTGTTCCAATCCCTGACTAATCGTCTTAATTCAGCTTTATATTCTGGTGAATGAGGTTGTGTAGCAGTTAGGTTAGGTTTCGTAGGCTCATCGTCATCGGGAGCACTAGTGTTCTTGATATTAGGACCAGTAACTCCCTCGTCTATGAGTTTTTTTGGTTCCTGTAGCATTGTCTAGCAGTGTGACCTTTTCTATTGCAATTGTAACAGGTTCTGTTGTAATAAGCATCGTTGCGGTGGCTTTGATTTTGTGGAGCATTGTGACGTACGTTGGTTTGAGATACATTTCTGGTATGATGGATAGGGCTACGTGCTACGTTCGCAGTAACAGTTGAATTCTGTTGTGGCCGGTACATTTGAGGTTGTCCTTGACCACAATACATTTGTTCACGTAAGTAATCATTGTACTTAATATTGTTCAATTCGATACACAACTGATCTAGATCATTAAATGATCGAGGATTGTTCTGGAAGGTAATTTGGTTTCTGATGTCAGGTCTCAAGCCATTTTTAATGAAACATACCAAGTCAGGTTCGGATAATCCAGTTTTTAGAATCTGATTGTTTATTTTAATGTCATTTATATACAGTGACAGCGGTTCAGTAGGATTTTGTGGGCGATACACTAAGTCTTGTTTTAATTTTTCCTTTAAAGTCACAGGAATGTAGGTTTCTATGATTGATTCATGTAATTTATCCATTGTAAATCCTACAGCTTTACATTGCAATATTTTTGTACTCAACGGTGGTTTAGTATGGCTAGGCAATATTTCATATAAATGCTGATCGGTGAGGTTAGTTTCATTTCTTATAGTTACTAAATCTCTCAAAAATGAAAGCAAGGGGTTTAATTCAAGTCCGTTGCATTCAGTGAATTTATTTAGATAACCTTCAACGGGGTTAGGCAACTTGTTGAAAATGCTCGCATTTTCATTAGGCTTAGGTAACTGATATATAGGCATGGTGTGTATTTGCGAGTGATTAGGATTTGTAGGCATATATAACATATTATCTTGCATGTTTGGGTTTTCATTTAGGTTAGTTTCAGTAGGCTCTTTAGGTTTTGTTGTATTTTCTTGATTTGTCTCTTCCGGTGTTGAAGTGTGATTTAGGTTAGGCCTATTAGATTTTGTCGGGCTAGTTAACTGTTCAACTAGGTTTTCTTCATCGATGATTGACTTATTTAAATCCTCTTCATATTGGTTCAGATCAGGTAAAGATACTTGGTTTTTGATTTCATCAAATTTATTTTGCAGTTCTAGTAACTTTACCTTCAATTTGTCTAACTTACCGGAATAGCTAGGATCTAATTTACATGCACTTAAATTAGTTATCCTAAAAAGCAGATGAGTACATTTAGCTTTCATTTTGGCTATGTACAGGTTGCTTGGTTGGGTGTCACATTGCTCTATGAGTAGCTGAAATTGATCTACCTTAGTTTCTATGGTTTGAAATTCAGTACTTAAGCCTATTTTCCCACTAAGATTGTTTACATCTGGTTGAACCTGTAAAATAGATCTGAGCTGTTTTCTGAGTGCTTCTACGTTGTCAAAGGTAGAATCTTCTCCTCTACTTAAAATTTCATACTTAAGTTCATCTTTACTTAAATAATTTAAATTGAATTTTTCCATTGTCGGAAATTATTAGACCTATTCATACACAGAATAATTTTGGCAGTTTATAAATCACTTTGCTGAAACAAACTAATTTTATGGCAGAAGTTATGTCACTTCTTAAAATTTTCTTGTAGGCTAGCAAAGTTAACTTGAGGTTAGCAAAGTTCACCACAATGTCTTGGTTTAAATAGGCGCAAGGGTTGAAATTAATAATAAAATAGCAGAGTTGCGCACTTCTATACGCTACCCAGTACCCCTGTATGGCCAATCACCGGAGAGTAGGTAGGCAAGATATAATTTAGAATTATTATTCTTCAACACCAAGCTAACAGCTAAGATGATGTTTGCTGTGATAACCTATCATTAGGTGATTTCCCTCAGATGTTAGGATGCTGCACAAATTACTCCAATGCATGGTAATAACAAATTATAATTTTATTCTTCAAAATAATGAATATCCTTTATAATCTTCCTTATAAATGATACCTACTATTACTATATCAGTAATTAAATGGCAACAGTCTTACTTGGTAAATTTCCTACGATTTGACTGGCTTAAATAGGCTGTGATTCCCAGTTCCTACGGACTATGACTGTTTCAAGTACAGTAGGCCTAATGCTTGAACTCGTCTGTAACAATTTCAAAAGAAATAATAACAGGTAAACTAAAGTAATACTAGTTTCACATAATTGAGGCAAACATAATCAATTTAAGGTGATTTTACAATTTATAAAATATTCTCAGAACATGTGCTTTTTCAATCCAAATGTAACATGAAAGTTGAGTATTTAATATTTGACATTTACAAAGTTATTAACTGACAGACAATCAAAAGAATATATATAATCATAGGTAAAAACATGGTAAACAAGATTATTAACAATACAATACCACATAAATCAATTTTCTTATTTTTAAAATGTTTTCTACTTACATTTTCACGAGTTTGTACAATTTTTAAGGGAATCAGCCAACTAAGAAGGATTTGAAGAAACAGCTCATTACAAAAATGACTTTAGTTAATTAACAGCTGTTCTCCAGTTCTGCCAACAAGGTGAAGTGTAATAACAGTCAAACTAGTTAGCCATTGATCATGATATTATATGTACATTATATATTCTGTGAATTAAAATAATTTAAATTTAATTAACATTTCCCTTACATCAGTATAAGCCTTGTACACACTTGTACAGCCTTGTACAAAATTGTACAGCCTTGTACACAATTGTACAACCTTGTACACACTTGTACAACCTTGTACACCCTTGTACAACCTTGTACACCCTTGTACAAACTTTTACACATCGTACACACTTGTACACCCTTGTACAAACTTGTACATCCTTGTACACACTTGTACAACCTTGTACACACTTGTACAACCTTGTACACACTTGTACATCCTTGTACACAATTGTACAACCTTGTACACAGTTGTACAGCCTTGTACACAATTGTACAACCTTGTACACACTTGTACAACCTTGTACACCCTTGTACACACTTTTACTTATCGTACACACTTGTACACCCTTGTACAAACTTGTACATCCTTGTACACACTTGTACAAACTTGTACATCCTTGTACACGATTTTACACCCTTGTACACACTTGTACAACCTTGTAAAAACTTGTACAACCTTGTACACACTTGTTCACCCTTGTACACACTTGTACAACCTTGTACACACTTGTACAACCTTGTACACACTTGTACAACCTTGTACACACTTGTACAACCTTGTACACACTTGTACAACCTTGTACACACTTGTACAACCTTGTACACACTTGTACAACCTTGTACACAATTGTACAACCTTGTACACACTTGTACAAACTTGTACACCCTTGTACAAACTTTTACACATCGTTCACACTTGTACAGCCCTTGTACAAACTTGTACATCCTTGTACACACTTGTACAACCTTGTACACACTTGAACATCCTTGTACACAATTGTACACCCTTGAACACTTGTACAACCTTGTACACACTTGTACAACCTTGAACACACTTGTACAGCCTTGTACACAATTGTACAACCTTGTACACACTTGTACAACCTTGTACACACTTGTACAACCTTGTACACAATTGTACAGCCTTGTACACACTTGTACAACCTTGTACACACTTGTACAGCCTTGTACACAATTGTACAACCTTGTACACACTTGTACAACCTTGTACACACTTGTACAACCTTGTACACAATTGTACAGCCTTGTACACACTTGTACAACCTTGTACACACTTGTACAACCTTGTAAAAACTTGTACACCCTTGTACACACTTGTACAAACTTGTACAACCTTGTACACACTTGTACAGCCTTGTACAACCTTGTACAACCTTGTACACACTTGTACAGCCTTGTAAAAACTTGTACACCCTTGTACACACATGTACAACATTGTACACAACTTGTACAACCTTGTACACACTTGTACAACCTTGTAAAACTTGTACACATTTGTACACACTTGTACACCCTTGTACACACTTGTAAAACCTTGTACAAACTTATACAATCTTGTACACACTTGTACAACCCAGTACACACTTGTACAATCTTGTACAAACTTGTACTCCCTTGTACAAACTTGTACATCCTTGTACACACTTGTACAACCTTGTACAAACTTGTACAAACTTGTACAAACTTGTACATCCTTGTACACGATTGTACACCCTTGTACACACTTGTACAACCTTGTACACACTTGTACAACCTGACACACAATTGTACAACCTTGTACACACTTGTACAACCTTGTACACACTTGTACAACCTTGTACACACTTGTACAGCTTTGTACACAATTGTACAGCCTTGTACACACTTGTACAACCTTGTACACACTTGTACAACCTTGTACACAATTGTACAGCCTTGTACACAATTGTACAACCTTGTACACACTTGTACAGCCTTGTACACACTTGTACAGCCTTGTACAAAATTGTACAGCCTTGTACACAATTGTACAACCTTGTACACACTTGTACAACCTTGTACACCCTTGTACAAACTTGTACACACTTGTACAGCCTTGTACACACTTGTACAGCCTTGTACACACTTGTACACACTTTTATTTATCGTACACACTTGTACACCCTTGTACAAACTTGTACATCCTTGTACACACTTGTACAACCTTGTACAAACTTGTACAAACTTGTACATCCTTGTACACGATTTTACACCCTTGTACACACTTGTACAACCTTGTAAAAACTTGTACAACCTTGTACACACTTGTACACCCTTGTACACACTTGTACAACCTTGTACACACTTGTACAACCTTGTACACACTTGTACAACTTGTACACACTTGTACAACCTTGTACACACTTGTACAACCTTGTACACACTTGTACAACCTTGTACACACTTGTACAACCTTGTACACACTTGTACAACCTTGTACACACTTGTACAACCTTGTACACACTTGTACAACCTTGTACACACTTGTACAACCATGTAAAAACTTGTACAACCTTGTACACACTTGTACACCCTTGTACACACTTGTACAAGCTTGTACACACTTGTACAACCTTGTACACACTTGTACACCCTTGTACACACTTGTACAACCTTGTACAAACCTGTACACCCTTGTACACACTTGTACAAGCTTGTACACACTTGTACAAGCTTGTACACACTTGTACACCTTTGTTCAAACTTGTGCACCCTTGTACACTTTAGTACACCCTTGTACACATTTGTACAACCTTGTACAAACTTGTACACACTTGTACAAACTTGTACACACTTGTACAACCTTGTTCAAACTTTTACAACCTTGTACACACTTGTACAAGCTTGTACACACTTGTACAAGTTGTACACACTTGTACAACCTTGTACACACTTGTACAACCTTGTACACACTTGTACAACCTTGTACACACTTGTACAACCTTGTACACAATTGTAAAACCTTGTACACACTTGTACAACCTTGTACAAACTTGTACACACTTGTACAAACTTTTACATCCTTGTACACATTTGTACACCCTTGTACACACTTGTACAACCTTGTACAACCTTGTACAAACCTGTACACCCTTGTACACACTTGTACAAGCTTGTACACGATTGTACACCCTTGTACACACTTGTGCACCCGTGTACAAACTTGTACATCCTTGTACACACTTGTAAAACCTTGTACAAACTTGTACACACTTGTACAAACTTGTACAAACTTGTACATCCTTGTACACGATAGTACAACCTTGTACACACTTGTACAACCTTGTACACACTTGTACAACCTGATACACAATTGTACAACCTTGTACACACTTGTACAACCTTGTACACACTTGTACAACCTTGTACACACTTGTACAACCTTGTAAACACTTGTACAACCTTGTACACACTTGTACAACCTTGTAAACACTTGTACAACCTTGTACACACTTGTACAGCCTTGTACACAATTGTACAACCTTGTACACACTTGTACAACCTTGTACACACTTGTACAACCTTGTACACAATTGTACAGCCTTGTACACACTTGTACAACCTTGTACACACTTGTACAGCCTTGTACAAAATTGTAAAACCTTGTACACACTTGTACAGCCTTGTACACAATTGTACAACCTTGTACACACTTGAACAACCTTGTACACCCTTGTACAAACTTTTACACATCGTACACACTTGTACATCCTTGTACAAACTTGTACATCCTTGTACACACTTGTACAACCTTGTACACACTTGTACAATCTTGTACACACTTGTACAGCCTTGTACACAATTGTACAACCTTGTACACACTTGTACAGCCTTGTACACAATTGTACAACCTTGTACACACTTGTACAACCTTGTACACCCTTGTACACACTTTTACTTATCGTACACACTTGTACACCCTTGTACAAACTTGTACATCCTTGTACACACTTGTACAACCTTGTACAAACTTGTACAAACTTGTACATCCTTGTACACGATTTTACCGCCTTGTACACACTTGTACAACCTTGTGAAAACTTGTACAACCTTGTACACACTTGTACACCCTTGTACACACTTGTACAAGCTTGTACACACTTGTACAACCTTGTACACACTTGTACACCCTTGTACACACATGTATAACCTTGTACACAACTTGTACAACCTTGTACAAACTTGTACAACCTTGTAAAACTTGTACACCCTTGTACAAACTTGTACACCCCTGTACACACTTGTACACATTTGTACACACTTGTACACCCTTGTACACACTTGTACAACCTTGTACAAACTTATACAATCTTGTACACACTTGTACAACCCAGTACACAACTTGTACAACCTTGTACACACTTGTACAACCTTGTAAAACTTGTACACCCTTGTACAAACTTGTACACCCCTGTACACACTTGTACACATTTGTACACACTTGTACACCCTTGTACACACTTGTACAACCTTGTACAAACTTATACAATCTTGTACACACTTGTACAACCCAGTACACACTTGTACAATCTTGTACAAACTTGTACATCCTTGTACACGATTGTACACCCTTGTACACACTTGTACAACCTTGTACACACTTGTACAACCTTGTACACAATTGTACAACCTTGTACACACTTGTACAACCTTGTACACACTTGCACAACTTTGTACACACTTGTACAGTCTTGTACACAATTGTACAACCTTGTACACACTTGTACAACCTTGTACACACTTGTACAACCTTGTACACAATTGTACAGCCTTGTACACACTTGTACAACCTTGTACACACTTGTACAGCCTTGTACACAATTGTACAACCTTGTACACACTTGTACAACCTTGTACACACTTGTACAACCTTGTACACAATTGTACAGCCTTGTACACACTTGTACAACCTTGTACACACTTGTACAACCTTGTTAAAACTTGTACACCCTTGTACACACTTGTACAACCTTGTACAACCTTGTACACACTTGTACAGCCTTGTACACAATTGTACAACCTTGTACACACTTGTACAACCTTGTACACAATTGTACAACCTCGTACACACTTGTACAACCTTGTACACACTTGTACAACCTTGTACATACTTGTACAACCTTGTACACACTTGTACAACCTTGTACACACTTGTACAACCTTTTACACACTTGTACAGCCTTGTACACAATTGTACAACCTTGTACACACTTGTACAGCCTTGTACACAATTGTACAACCTTGTACACACTTGTACAACCTTGTACACACTTGTACAACCTTGTACACAATTGTAGAGCCTTGTACACACTTGTACAACCTTGTACACACTTGTACAGCCTTGTACAAAATTGTACAACCTTGTACACACTTGTACAGCCTTGTACACAATTGTACAACCTTGTACACACTTGTACAAACTTGTACACCCTTGTACAAACTTTTACACATCGTACACACTTGTACAGCCTTTGTACAAACTTGTACATCCTTGTACACACTTGTACAACCTTGTACACACTTTTACATCCTTGTACACAATTGTACACCCTTGTACACACTTGTACAACCTTGTACACACTTGTACAACCTTGAACACACTTGTACAGCCTTGTACACAATTGTACAACCTTGTACACACTTGTACAACCTTGTACACACTTGTACAACCTTGTACACAATTGTACAGCCTTGTACACACTTGTACAACCTTGTACACACTTGTACAGCCTTGTACACACTTGTACAACCTTGTACACACTTGTACAACCTTGTAAAAACTTGTACACCCTTGTACACACTTGTACAACCTTGTACAACCTTGTACACACTTGTACAGCCTTGTACAACCTTGTACAACCTTGTACACACTTGTACAGCCTTGTAAAAACTTGTACACCCTTGTACACACATGTACAACCTTGTACACAACTTGTACAACCTTGTACACACTTGTACAACCTTGTAAAACTTGTACACATTTGTACACACTTGTACACCCTTGTACACACTTGTACAACCTTGTACAAACTTATACAATCTTGTACACACTTGTACAACCCAGTACACACTTGTACAATCTTGTACAAACTTGTACTCCCTTGTACAAACTTGTACATCCTTGTACACACTTGTACAACCTTGTACAAACTTGTACAAACTTGTACAAACTTGTACACCCTTGTACACACTTGTACAACCTTGTACAACCTTGTACACACTTGTACAGCCTTGTACAACCTTGTACAACCTTGTACACACTTGTACAGCCTTGTAAAAACTTGTACACCCTTGTACACACATGTACAACATTGTACACAACTTGTACAACCTTGTACACACTTGTACAACCTTGTAAAACTTGTACACATTTGTACACACTTGTACACCCTTGTACACACTTGTAAAACCTTGTACAAACTTATACAATCTTGTACACACTTGTACAACCCAGTACACACTTGTACAATCTTGTACAAACTTGTACTCCCTTGTACAAACTTGTACATCCTTGTACACACTTGTACAACCTTGTACAAACTTGTACAAACTTGTACAAACTTGTACATCCTTGTACACGATTGTACACCCTTGTACACACTTGTACAACCTTGTACACACTTGTACAACCTGACACACAATTGTACAACCTTGTACACACTTGTACAACCTTGTACACACTTGTACAACCTTGTACACACTTGTACAGCCTTGTACACAATTGTACAACCTTGTACACACTTGTACAACCTTGTACACACTTGTACAACCTTGTACACAATTGTACAGCCTTGTACACAATTGTACAACCTTGTACACACTTGTACAGCCTTGTACACACTTGTACAGCCTTGTACAAAATTGTACAGCCTTGTACACAATTGTACAACCTTGTACACACTTGTACAACCTTGTACACCCTTGTACAAACTTGTACACACTTGTACAGCCTTGTACACACTTGTACAGCCTTGTACACACTTGTACACACTTTTATTTATCGTACACACTTGTACACCCTTGTACAAACTTGTACATCCTTGTACACGATTTTACACCCTTGTACACACTTGTACAACCTTGTAAAAACTTGTACAACCTTGTACACACTTGTACACCCTTGTACACACTTTTACAACCTTGTACACACTTGTACAACCTTGTACACACTTGTACAACCTTGTACACACTTGTACAACTTGTACACACTTGTACAACCTTGTACACACTTGTACAACCTTGTACACACTTGTACAACCTTGTACACACTTGTACAACCTTGTACACACTTGTACAACCTTGTACACACTTGTACAACCTTGTACACACTTGTACAACCTTGTACACACTTGTACAACCATGTAAAAACTTGTACAACCTTGTACACACTTGTACACCCTTGTACACACTTGTACAAGCTTGTACACACTTGTACAACCTTGTACACACTTGTACACCCTTGTACACACTTGTACAACCTTGTACAAACCTGTACACCCTTGTACACACTTGTACAATCTTGTACACACTTGTACAAGCTTGTACACACTTGTACACCTTTGTTCAAACTTGTGCACCCTTGTACACTTTTGTACACCCTTGTACACATTTGTACAACCTTGTACAAACTTGTACACACTTGTACAAACTTGTACACACTTGTACAACCTTGTTCAAACTTTTACAACCTTGTACACACTTGTACAAGCTTGTACACACTTGTACAAGTTGTACACACTTGTACAACCTTGTACACACTTGTACAACCTTGTACACACTTGTACAACCTTGTACACACTTGTACAACCTTGTACACAATTGTAAAACCTTGTACACACTTGTACAACCTTGTACAAACTTGTACACACTTGTACAAACTTTTACATCCTTGTACACATTTGTACACCCTTGTACACACTTGTACAACCTTGTACAACCTTGTACAAACCTGTACACCCTTGTACACACTTGTACAAGCTTGTACACGATTGTACACCCTTGTACACACTTGTGCACCCTTGTACAAACTTGTACATCCTTGTACACACTTGTAAAACCTTGTACAAACTTGTACAAACTTGTACAAACTTGTACAAACTTGTACATCCTTGTACACGATAGTACAACCTTGTACACACTTGTACAACCTTGTACACACTTGTACAACCTGATACACAATTGTACAACCTTGTACACACTTGTACAACCTTGTACACACTTGTACAACCTTGTACACACTTGTACAACCTTGTAAACACTTGTACAACCTTGTACACACTTGTACAACCTTGTAAACACTTGTACAACCTTGTACACACTTGTACAGCCTTGTACACAATTGTACAACCTTGTACACACTTGTACAACCTTGTACACACTTGTACAACCTTGTACACAATTGTACAGCCTTGTACACACTTGTACAACCTTGTACACACTTGTACAGCCTTGTACAAAATTGTAAAACCTTGTACACACTTGTACAGCCTTGTACACAATTGTACAACCTTGTACACACTTGAACAACCTTGTACACCCTTGTACAAACTTTTACACATCGTACACACTTGTACATCCTTGTACAAACTTGTACATCCTTGTACACACTTGTACAACCTTGTACATACTTGTACAATCTTGTACACACTTGTACAGCCTTGTACACAATTGTACAACCTTGTACACACTTGTACAGCCTTGTACACAATTGTACAACCTTGTACACACTTGTACAACCTTGTACACCCTTGTACACACTTTTACTTATCGTACACACTTGTACACCCTTGTACAAACTTGTACATCCTTGTACACACTTGTACAACCTTGTACAAACTTGTACAAACTTGTACATCCTTGTACACGATTTTACCGCCTTGTACACACTTGTACAACCTTGTGAAAACTTGTACAACCTTGTACGCACTTGTACACCCTTGTACACACTTGTACAAGCTTGTACACACTTGTACAACCTTGTACACACTTGTACACCCTTGTACACACATGTATAACCTTGTACACAACTTGTACAACCTTGTACACACTTGTACAACCTTGTAAAACTTGTACACCCTTGTACAAACTTGTACACCCCTGTACACACTTGTACACATTTGTACACACTTGTACACCCTTGTACACACTTGTACAACCTTGTACAAACTTATACAATCTTGTACACACTTGTACAACCCAGTACACAACTTGTACAACCTTGTACACACTTGTACAACCTTGTAAAACTTGTACACCCTTGTACAAACTTGTACACCCCTGTACACACTTGTACACATTTGTACACACTTGTACACCCTTGTACACACTTGTACAACCTTGTACAAACTTATACAATCTTGTACACACTTGTACAACCCAGTACACACTTGTACAATCTTGTACAAACT
Source organism: Macrosteles quadrilineatus (assembly GCF_028750875.1). Classification (NCBI taxonomy): domain Eukaryota; kingdom Metazoa; phylum Arthropoda; class Insecta; order Hemiptera; family Cicadellidae; genus Macrosteles; species Macrosteles quadrilineatus. Next base: position 36,797 of record NW_026543039.1, on the reverse strand, counting down.
TGTACATCCTTGTACACGATTGTACACCCTTGTACACACTTGTACAACCTTGTACACACTTGTACAACCTTGTACACAATTGTACAACCTTGTACACACTTGTACAACCTTGTACACACTTGCACAACTTTGTACACACTTGTACACAATTGTACAACCTTGTACACACTTGTACAACCTTGTACACACTTGTACAACCTTGTACACAATTGTACAGCCTTGTACACACTTGTACAACCTTGTACACACTTGTACAGCCTTGTACACAATTGTACAACCTTGTACACACTTGTACAACCTTGTACACACTTGTACAACCTTGTACACAATTGTACAGCCTTGTACACACTTGTACAACCTTGTACACACTTGTACAACCTTGTTAAAACTTGTACACCCTTGTACACACTTGTACAACCTTGTACAACCTTGTACACACTTGTACAGCCTTGTACACAATTGTACAACCTTGTACACACTTGTACAACCTTGTACACAATTGTACAACCTCGTACACACTTGTACAACCTTGTACACACTTGTACAACCTTGTACATACTTGTACAACCTTGTACACACTTGTACAACCTTGTACACACTTGTACAACCTTTTACACCTTGTACAACCTTTTACACACTTGTACAGCCTTGTACACAATTGTACAACCTTGTACACACTTGTACAGCCTTGTACACAATTGTACAACCTTGTACACACTTGTACAACCTTGTACACTCTTGTACACACTTTTGCTTATCGTACACACTTGTACACCCTTGTAAAAACTTGTACATCCTTGTACACACTTGTACAACCTTGTACAAACTTGTACAAACTTGTACATCCTTGTACACGATTTTACACCCTTGTACACACTTGTAAAACCTTGTAAAAACTTGTACAACCTTGTACACACTTGTACACCCTTGTACACACTTGTACAAGCTTGTACACACTTGTACAAGCTTGTACACACTTGTACAACCTTGTACACACTTGTACAACCTTGTACACACTTGTACAACCTTGTACACACTTGTACAACCTTGTACACACTTGTACAACCTTGTACACACTTGTACAACCTTTTACACACTTGTACAATCTTGTACACAATTGTACAACCTTGTACACACTTGTAAAACCTTGTACACACTTGTACAACCTTGTACACAATTGTACAACCTTGTACACAATTGTACAACCTTGTACACACTTGTACAACCTTGTACACACTTGTACAACCTTGAACACACTTGTACAGCCTTGTACACAATTGTACAACCTTGTACACACTTGTACAACCTTGTACACACTTGTACAACCTTGTACACAATTGTACAGCCTTGTACACACTTGTACAACCTTGTACACACTTGTACAGCCTTGTACACAATTGTACAACCTTGTACACACTTGTACAACCTTGTACACACTTGTACAACCTTGTACACAATTGTACAGCCTTGTACACACTTGTACAACCTTGTACACACTTGTACATCCTCGTAAAAACTTGTACACCCTTGTACACACTTGTACAACCTTGTACAACCTTGTACACACTTGTACAGCCTTGTACAACCTTGTACACACTTGTAGAGCCTTGTAAAAACTTGTACACCCTTGTACACACATGTACAACCTTGTACACACCTTGTACAACCTTGTACACACTTGTACAACCTTGTAAAACTTGTACACATTTGTACACACTTGTACACCCTTGTACACACTTGTACAACCTTGTACAAACTTATACAATCTTGTACACACTTGTACAACCCAGTACACACTTGTACAATCTTGTACAAACTTGTACTCCCTTGTACAAACTTGTACATCCTGGTACACACTTGTACAACCTTGTACAAACTTGTACAAACTTGTACAAACTTGTACAAACTTGTACAAACTTGTACATCCTTGTACACGATTGTACACCCTTGTACACACTTGTACAACCTTGTACACACTTGTACAACCTGACACACAATTGTACAACCTTGTACACACTTGTACAACCTTGTACACACTTGTACAACCTTGTACACACTTGTACAACCTTGTACACAATTGTACAGCCTTGTACACACTTGTACAACCTTGTACACACTTGTACAGCCTTGTACAAAATTGTACAACCTTGTACACACTTGTACAGCCTTGTACACAATTGTACAACCTTGTACACACTTGTACAACCTTGTACACCCTTGTACAAACTTTTACACATCGTACACACTTGTACACCCTTGTACAAACTTGTACATCTTTGTACACACTTGTACAACCTTGTACACACTTGTACAACCTTGTACACACTTGTACAGCCTTGTACACAATTGTACAACCTTGTACACAGTTGTACAGCCTTGTACACAATTGTACAAATTTGTACACACTTGTACAACCTTGTACACCCTTGTACACACTTTTACTTATCGTACACACTTGTACACCCTTGTACAAACTTGTTCATCCTTGTACACACTTGTACAACCTTGTACAAACTTGTACAAACTTTTACAAACTTGTACAAACTTGTACATCCTTGTACACACTTGTACAACCTTGTACAAACTTGTAAAAACTTGTACATTCTTGTACACGATTTTACACCCTTGTACACACTTGTACAACCTTGTAAAAACTTGTACAACCTTGTACACACTTGTACACCCTTGTACACACTTGTACAACCTTGTACACACTTGTACAACCTTGTACACACTTGTACAACCTTGTACACACTTGTACAACCTTGTACACACTTGTACAACCTTGTACACACTTGTACAACCTTGTACACACTTGTACAACCTTGTACACACTTGTACAACCTTGTACACACTTGTACAACCTTGTACACACTTGTACAACCTTGTACACACTTGTACACACTTGTACAACCTTGTACACACTTGTACAACCTTGTACACACTTGTACAACCTTGTACACACTTGTACAACCTTGTACACACTTGTACAACCTTGTACACACTTGTACAACCATGTAAAAACTTGTACAACCTTGTACACACTTGTACACCCTTGTACACACTTGTACAAGCTTGTACACACTTGTACAACCTTGTACACACTTGTACACCCTTGTACACACTTGTACAACCTTTTACAAACTTGTACACAATTGTACAAACTTGTACATTATTGTACATACTTGTACACCCTTGTACACACTTGTACAACCTTGCACAAACCTGTACACCCTTGTACACACTTGTACAACCTTGTACAAACCTGTACACCCTTGTACACACTTGTACAAGCTTGTACACACTTGTACAAGCTTGTACACACTTGTACACCCTTGTTCAAACTTGTGCACCCTTGTACACCTTTGTACACCCTTGTACACATTTGTACAACCTTGTACAAACTTGTACACACTTGTACAAACTTGTACACACTTGTACAACCTTGTACAAACTTGTACAACCTTGTACACACTTGTACAACCTTGTACACACTTGTACAAGCTTGTACACACTTGTACAAGTTGTACACACTTGTACAAGTTGTACACACTTGTACAACCTTGTACACACTTGTACAACCTTGTACACACTTTTACAACCTTGTACACACTTGTACAACCTTGTACAAACTTGTACAAACTTGTACAACCTTTTCATCCTTGTACACCTTTGTACACACTTTTACTTATCGTACACATTTGTACAACCTTGTACAAACTTGTACACACTTGTACAACCTTGTACAAACTTGTACAACCTTGTACACACTTGTACAAGCTTGTACACACTTGTACAAGTTGTACACACTTGTACAACCTTGTACACACTTGTACAACCTTGTACACACTTGTACAACCTTGTACACAATTGTAAAACCTTGTACACACTTGTACAACCTTGTACAAACTTGTACACACTTGTACAAACTTTTACATCCTTGTACACATTTGTACACCCTTGTACACACTTGTACAACCTTGTTCAACCTTGTACAAACCTGTACACCCTTGTACACACTTGTACAAGCTTGTACACGATTGTACAGCCTTGTACACACTTGTGCACCCTTGTACAAACTTGTACATCCTTGTACACACTTGTACAACCTTGTACAAACTTGTACAAACTTGTACAAACTTGTACAAACTTGTACAAACTTGTACAAACTTTTACATCCTTGTACACGATTGTACACCCTTGTACACACTTGTACAACCTTGTACACACTTGTACAACCTGATACACAATTGTACAACCTTGTACACACTTGTACAACCTTGTACACACTTGGACAACCTTGTACACACTTGTACAACCTTGTACACACTTGTACAGCCTTGTACACAATTGTACAACCTTGTACACACTTGTACAACCTTGTACACACTTGTACAACCTTGTACACAATTGTACAGCCTTGTACACACTTGTACAACCTTGTACACACTTGTACAGCCTTGTACAAAATTGTACAACCTTGTACACACTTGTACAGCCTTGTACACAATTGTACAACCTTGTACACACTTGTACAACCTTGTACACCCTTGTACAAACTTTTACACATCGTACACACTTGTACACCCTTGTACAAACTTGTACATCCTTGTACAAACTTGTACAACCTTGTACACACTTGTACAATCTTGTACACACTTGTACAGCCTTGTACACACTTGTACAACCTTGTACACCCTTGTACAAACTTTTACACATCGTACACACTTGTACACCCTTGTACAAACTTGTACATCCTTGTACACACTTGTACAACCTTGTACACACTTGTACAATCTTGTACACACTTGTACAGCCTTGTACACAATTGTACAACCTTGTACACACTTGTACAGCCTTGTACACAATTGTACAACCTTGTACACACTTGTACAACCTTGTACACCCTTGTACACACTTTTACTTATCGTACACACTTGTACACCCTTGTACAAACTTGTACATCCTTGTACACACTTGTACAACCTTGTACAAACTTGTACAAACTTTTACATCCTTGTACACGATTTTACACCCTTGTACACACTTGTACAACCTTGTAAAAACTTGTACAACCTTGTACACACTTGTACACCCTTGTACACACTTGTACAAGCTTGTACACACTTGTACAACCTTGTACACACTTGTACACCCTTGTACACACATGTATAACCTTGTACACAACTTGTACAACCTTGTACACACTTGTACAACCTTGTAAAACGTGTACACCCTTGTACAAACTTGTACACCCCTGTACACACTTGTACACATTTGTACACACTTGTACACCCTTATACACACTTGTACAACCTTGTACAAACCTATACAATCTTGTACACACTTGTACAACCCAGTACACAACTTGTACAACCTTGTACACACTTGTACAACCTTGTAAAACTTGTACACCCTTGTACAAACTTTTACACCCCTGTACACACTTGTACACATTTGTACACACTTGTACACCCTTGTACACACTTGTACAACCTTGTACAAACTTATACAATCTTGTACACACTTGTACAACCCAGTACACACTTGTACAATCTTGTACAAACTTGTACATCCTTGTACACGATTGTACACCCTTGTACACACTTGTACAACCTTGTACACACTTGTACAACCTTGTACACAATTGTACAACCTTGTACACACTTGTACAACCTTGTACACAATTGTACAACCTTGTACACACTTGTACAACCTTGTACACACTTGCACAACTTTGTACACACTTGTACAGTCTTGTACACAATTGTACAACCTTGTACACACTTGTACAACCTTGTACACACTTGTACAACCTTGTACACAATTGTACAGCCTTGTACACACTTGTACAACCTTGTACACACTTGTACAGCCTTGTACACAATTGTACAACCTTGTACACACTTGTACAACCTTGTACACACTTGTACAACCTTGTACTTAATTGTACAGCCTTGTACACACTTGTACAACCTTGTACACAGTTGTACAACCTTGTAAAAACTTGTACACCCTTGTACACACTTGTACAACCTTGTACAACCTTGTACACACTTGTACAGCCTTGTACACAATTGTACAACCTTGTACACACTTGTACAACCTTGTACACAATTGTACAACCTCGTACACACTTGTACAACTTTGTACACACTTGTACAACCTTGTACACACTTGTACAACCTTGTACACACTTGTACAACCTTGTACACACTTGTACAACCTTGTACACACTTGTACAACCTTTTACACACTTGTACAGCCTTGTACACAATTGTACAACCTTGTACACACTTGTACAGCCTTGTACACAATTGTACAACCTTGTACACACTTGTACAACCTTGTACACTCTTGTACACACTTTTGCTTATCGTACACACTTGTACACCCTTGTAAAAACTTGTACATCCTTGTACACACTTGTACAACCTTGTACAAACTTGTACAAACTTGTACATCCTTGTACACGATTTTACACCCTTGTACACACTTGTAAAACCTTGTAAAAACTTGTACAACCTTGTACACACTTGTACACCCTTGTACACACTTGTACAAGCTTGTACACACTTGTACAAGCTTGTACACACTTGTACAACCTTGTACACACTTGTACAACCTTGTACACACTTGTACAACCTTGTACACACTTGTACAACCTTGTACACACTTGTACAACCTTGTACACACTTGTACAACCTTTTACACACTTGTACAATCTTGTACACAATTGTACAACCTTGTACACACTTGTAAAACCTTGTACACACTTGTACAACCTTGTACACAATTGTACAACCTTGTACACAATTGTACAACCTTGTACACACTTGTACAACCTTGTACACACTTGTACAACCTTGAACACACTTGTACAGCCTTGTACACAATTGTACAACCTTGTACACACTTGTACAACCTTGTACACACTTGTACAACCTTGTACACAATTGTACAGCCTTGTACACACTTGTACAACCTTGTACACACTTGTACAGCCTTGTACACAATTGTACAACCTTGTACACACTTGTACAACCTTGTACACACTTGTACAACCTTGTACACAATTGTACAGCCTTGTACACACTTGTACAACCTTGTACACACTTGTACATCCTCGTAAAAACTTGTACACCCTTGTACACACTTGTACAACCTTGTACAACCTTGTACACACTTGTACAGCCTTGTACAACCTTGTACACACTTGTAGAGCCTTGTAAAAACTTGTACACCCTTGTACACACATGTACAACCTTGTACACACCTTGTACAACCTTGTACACACTTGTACAACCTTGTAAAACTTGTACACATTTGTACACACTTGTACACCCTTGTACACACTTGTACAACCTTGTACAAACTTATACAATCTTGTACACACTTGTACAACCCAGTACACACTTGTACAATCTTGTACAAACTTGTACTCCCTTGTACAAACTTGTACATCCTGGTACACACTTGTACAACCTTGTACAAACTTGTACAAACTTGTACAAACTTGTACAAACTTGTACAAACTTGTACATCCTTGTACACGATTGTACACCCTTGTACACACTTGTACAACCTTGTACACACTTGTACAACCTGACACACAATTGTACAACCTTGTACACACTTGTACAACCTTGTACACACTTGTACAACCTTGTACACACTTGTACAACCTTGTACACAATTGTACAGCCTTGTACACACTTGTACAACCTTGTACACACTTGTACAGCCTTGTACAAAATTGTACAACCTTGTACACACTTGTACAGCCTTGTACACAATTGTACAACCTTGTACACACTTGTACAACCTTGTACACCCTTGTACAAACTTTTACACATCGTACACACTTGTACACCCTTGTACAAACTTGTACATCTTTGTACACACTTGTACAACCTTGTACACACTTGTACAACCTTGTACACACTTGTACAGCCTTGTACACAATTGTACAACCTTGTACACAGTTGTACAGCCTTGTACACAATTGTACAAATTTGTACACACTTGTACAACCTTGTACACCCTTGTACACACTTTTACTTATCGTACACACTTGTACACCCTTGTACAAACTTGTTCATCCTTGTACACACTTGTACAACCTTGTACAAACTTGTACAAACTTTTACAAACTTGTACAAACTTGTACATCCTTGTACACACTTGTACAACCTTGTACAAACTTGTACAAACTTGTACATCCTTGTACACGATTTTACACCCTTGTACACACTTGTACAACCTTGTAAAAACTTGTACAACCTTGTACACACTTGTACACCCTTGTACACACTTGTACAACCTTGTACACACTTGTACAACCTTGTACACACTTGTACAACCTTGTACACACTTGTACAACCTTGTACACACTTGTACAACCTTGTACACACTTGTACAACCTTGTACACACTTGTACAACCTTGTACACACTTGTACAACCTTGTACACACTTGTACAACCTTGTACACACTTGTACAACCTTGTACACACTTGTACACACTTGTACAACCTTGTACACACTTGTACAACCTTGTACACACTTGTACAACCTTGTACACACTTGTACAACCTTGTACACACTTGTACAACCTTGTACACACTTGTACAACCATGTAAAAACTTGTACAACCTTGTACACACTTGTACACCCTTGTACACACTTGTACAAGCTTGTACACACTTGTACAACCTTGTACACACTTGTACACCCTTGTACACACTTGTACAACCTTTTACAAACTTGTACACAATTGTACAAACTTGTACATTATTGTACATACTTGTACACCCTTGTACACACTTGTACAACCTTGTACAAACCTGTACACCCTTGTACACACTTGTACAACCTTGTACAAACCTGTACACCCTTGTACACACTTGTACAAGCTTGTACACACTTGTACAAGCTTGTACACACTTGTACACCCTTGTTCAAACTTGTGCACCCTTGTACACCTTTGTACACCCTTGTACACATTTGTACAACCTTGTACAAACTTGTACACACTTGTACAAACTTGTACACACTTGTACAACCTTGTACAAACTTGTACAACCTTGTACACACTTGTACAACCTTGTACACACTTGTACAAGCTTGTACACACTTGTACAAGTTGTACACACTTGTACAAGTTGTACACACTTGTACAACCTTGTACACACTTGTACAACCTTGTACACACTTTTACAACCTTGTACACACTTGTACAACCTTGTACAAACTTGTACAAACTTGTACAACCTTTTCATCCTTGTACACATTTGTACACCCTTGTACACACTTGTACAACCTTGTACAAACCTGTACACCCTTGTACACACTTGTACAAGCTTGTACACGATTGTACACCCTTGTACACACTTGTGCACCCTTGTACACACTTGTACACCCTTGTACACACTTGTACAACCTTGTACAAACTTGTACACACTTGTACAACATTGTACAAACCTGTACACCCTTGAACACACTTGTACAACCTTGTACACACTTGTACAACCTTGTACCCCCTGTTACAACCTTGTACACACTTGTACAACCTTGTACACACTTGTACAGCCTTGTACACAATTGTACACCCATGTACACAATTTAAAAACTTGTACACACTTGTACAACCTTGTACACACTTGTACAACCTTGTACACACTTGTACAACCTTGTACACACTTGTACAACCTTGTACACACTTGTACAGCCTTGTACACAATTGTACAACCTTGTACACAGTTGTACAGCCTTGTACACAATTGTACAACCTTGTACACACTTGTACAACCTTGTACACCCTTGTACACACTTTTACTTATCGTACACACTTGTACACCCTTGTACAAACTTGTACATCCTTGTACACACTTGTACAACCTTGTACAAACTTGTAAAAACTTGTACAAACTTGTACAAACTTGTACAAACTTGTACATCCTTGTACACACTTGTACAACCTTGTACAAACTTGTACAAACTTGTACATCCTTGTACACGATTTTACACCCTTGTACACACTTGTACAACCTTGTACACACTTGTACAACCTTGTACACACTTGTACAACCTTTTACACACTTGTACAACCTTGTACACACTTGTACAACCTTGTACACACTTGTACAACCTTGTACACACTTGTACAACCTTGTACACACTTGTACAACCTTGTACACACTTGTACAACCTTGTACACACTTGTACAACCTTGTACACACTTGTACAACCTTGTACACACTTGTACAACCTTGTACACACTTGTACAACCTTGTACACACTTGTACAACCTTGTACACACTTGTACAACCTTGTACACACTTGTACAACCTTGTACACACTTGTACAACCTTTTACACACTTGTACAACCATGTAAAAACTTGTACAACCTTGTACACACTTGTACACCCTTGTACACACTTGTACAAGCTTGTACACACTTGTACAACCTTGTACACATGTGTACACCCTTGTACACACTTGTACAACCTTTTACAAACTTGTACACACTTGTACAAACTTGTACATTATTGTACATACTTGTACACCCTTGTACACACTTGTACAACCTTGTACAAACCTGTACACCCTTGTACACACTTGTACAAGCTTGTACACACTTGTACAAGCTTGTACACACTTGTACACCCTTGTTCAAACTTGTGCACCCTTGTACATTTTTGTACACCCTTGTACACATTTGTACAACCTTGTACAAACTTGTACACACTTGTACAACCTTGTACCCCCTGTTACAACCTTGTACACACTTGTACAACCTTGTACACACTTGTACAGCCTTGTACACAATTGTACACCCATGTACACAATTTAAAAACTTGTACACACTTGTACAACCTTGTACACAATTGTATAACTTGTACACACTTGTACAACCTTGTACAAACTTGTACAAACTTGTACACACTTGTACACCCTTGTACACACTTGTAAAAGCTTGTACACACTTGTACAACCTTGTACACACTTGTACACCCTTGTACACAATTGTACAACCTTGTACACACTTGTACAACCTTGTACACACTTGTACAACCTTGTACACACTTGTACAGCCTTGTACACAATTGTACAACCTTGTACACACTTGTACAACCTTGTACACACTTGTACAACCTTGTACACAATTGTACAGCCTTGTACACACTTGTACAACCTTGTACACACTTGTACAGCCTTGTACAAAATTGTACAACCTTGTACACACTTGTACAGCCTTGTACACAATTGTACAACCTTGTACACACTTGTACAACCTTGTACACACTTGTACAGCCTTGTACACAATTGTACAACCTTGTACACACTTGTACAAACTTGTACAACTTTGTACAAACTTGTACACTTGTACAACATTGTACAAACCTGTACACCCTTGTACACACTTGTACAACCTTGTACACACTTGTACAACCTTGTACCCCCTGTTACAACCTTGTACACACTTGTACAACCTTGTACACACTTGTACAGCCTTGTACACAATTGTACACCCATGTACACAATTTAAAAACTTGTACACACTTGTACAACCTTGTACACACTTGTACAACCTTGTACACACTTGTAAAACCTTGTACAAACTTGTACAAACTTGTACACACTTGTACAACCTTGTACACACTTGTACAACCTTGTACACACTTGTACAACCTTGTACACACTTGTACAACCTTGTACACACTTGTACAACCTTGTACACTCTTGTACAACCTTGTACACACTTGTACAACCTTGTACAACCTTGTACACACTTGTACAACCATGTAAAAACTTGTACAACCTTGTACACACTTGTACACCCTTGTACACACTTGTACAAGCTTGTACACACTTGTACAACCTTGTACACACTTGTCCACCCTTGTACACACTTGTACAAGCTTGTACACACTTGTACAACCTTGTACACACTTGTACACCCTTGTACACACTTGTACAACCTTGTACAAACCTGTACACCCTTGTACACACTTGTACATGCTTGTACACACTTGTACATGCTTGTACACACTTGTACAAGCTTGTATACACTTGTACACCTTTGTTCAAACTTGTGCACCCTTGTACACTTTTGTACACCCTTGTACACATTTGTACAACCTTGTACACTCTTGTACAACCTTGTACACACTTGTACAACCTTGTACACACTTGTACAACCTTGTACAACCTTGTACACACTTGTACAACCATGTAAAAACTTGTACAACCTTGTACACACTTGTACACCCTTGTACACACTTGTACAAGCTTGTGCACACTTGTACAACCTTGTACACACTTGTACACCCTTGTACACACTTGTACAAGCTTGTACACACTTGTACAACCTTGTACACACTTGTACAACCTTGTACACACTTGTACAACCTTGTAAAACTTGTACACATTTGTACACACTTGTACTCCCTTGTACACACTTGTACAACCTTGTACAAACTTATACAATCTTGTACACACTTGTACAACCCAGTACACACTTGTACAATCTTGTACAAACTTGTACTCCCTTGTACAAACTTGTACATCCTTGTACACACTTGTACAACCTTGTACAAACTTGTACAAACTTGTACAAACTTGTACATCCTTGTACAAACTTGTACAAACTTGTACATCCTTGTACACGATTGTACACCCTTGTACACACTTGTACAACCTTGTACACACTTGTACAACCTGACACACAATTGTACAACCTTGTACACACTTGTACAGACTTGTACACACTTGTACAACCTTGGACACACTTGTACAACCTTGTACACACTTGTACAACCTTGTACACACTTGTACAACCTTGTACACACTTGTACAGCCTTGTACACAATTGTACAACCTTGTACACACTTGTACAACCTTGTACACACTTGTACAACCTTGTACACAATTGTACAGCCTTGTACACAATTGTACAACCTTGTACACACTTGTACAGCCTTGTACAAAATTGTACAGCCTTGTACACAATTGTACAACCTTGTACACACTTGTACAACGTTGTACACCCTTGTACAAACTTTTACACATCGTACACACTTGTACACCCTTGTACAAACTTGTACAACCTTGTACACACTTGTACAACCTTGTACACACTTGTACAACCTTGTACACACTTGTACAGCCTTGTACACAATTGTACAACCTTGTACACAGTTGTACAGCCTTGTACACAATTGTACAACCTTGTACATACTTGTACAACCTTGTACACCCTTGTACAAACTTTTACACATCGTACACACTTGTACACCCTTGTACAAACTTGTACATCCTTGTACACACTTGTACATCCTTGTACACACTTGTACAACCTTGTACACACTTGTACAACCTTGTACACACTTGTACAGCCTTGTACACAATTGTACAACCTTGTACACAGTTGTACAGCCTTGTACACAATTGTACAACCTTGTACACACTTGTACAACCTTGTACACACTTGTACAGCCTTGTACACACTTGTACAGCCTTGTACACACTTGTACAACCTTGTACACACTTGTACAACCTTGTACACACTTGTACAACCTTTTACACACTTGTACAACCATGTAAAAACTTGTACAACCTTGTACACACTTGTACACCCTTGTACACACTTGTACAAGCTTGTACACACTTGTACAACCTTGTACACACTTGTACACCCTTGTACACACTTGTACAAACTTTTACAAACTTGTACACACTTGTACAAACTTGTACATTATTGTACATACTTGTACACCCTTGTACACACTTGTACAACCTTGTACAAACCTGTACACCCTTGTACACACTTGTACAAGCTTGTACACACTTGTACAAGCTTGTACACACTTGTACACCCTTGTTCAAACTTGTGCACCCTTGTACATTTTTGTACACCCTTGTACACATTTGTACAACCTTGTACAAACTTGTACACACTTGTACAAACTTGTACACACTTGTACAACCTTGTACAAACTTGTACAACCTTGTACACACTTGTACAACCTTGTACACACTTGTACAAGCTTGTACACACTTGTACAAGTTGTACACACTTGTACAACCTTGTACACACTTGTACAACCTTGTACACACTTGTACAACCTTGTACACACTTGTACAACCTTGTACAAACTTGTACAAACTTGTACAACCTTTTCATCCTTGTACACATTTGTACACCCTTGTACACACTTGTACAACCTTGTACAAACCTGTACACCCTTGTACAAACTTGTACAAGCTTGTACACACTTGTACACCCTTGTACACACTTGTACAACCTTGTACAAACTTGTACACTTGTACAACATTGTACAAACCTGTACACCCTTGTACACACTTGTACAACCTTGTACACACTTGTACAACCTTGTACCCCCTGTTACAACCTTGTACACACTTGTACAACCTTGTACACACTTGTACAGCCTTGTACACAATTGTACACCCATGTACACAATTTAAAAACTTGTACACACTTGTACAACCTTGTACACACTTGTACAACCTTGTACACACTTGTACAACCTTGTACACACTTGTACAACCTTGTACAAACTTGTACAAACTTGTACACACTTGTACACCCTTGTACACACTTGTAAAAGCTTGTACACACTTGTACAACCTTGTACACACTTGTACAACCTTGTACACAATTGTATAACCTTGTACACACTTGTACAACCTTGTACAAACTTGTACAAACTTGTACACACTTGTACACCCTTGTACACACTTGTAAAAGCTTGTACACACTTGTACAACCTTGTACACACTTGTACACCCTTGTACACACTTGTACAACCTTGTACACACTTGTACAACCTTGTACACAATTGTACAACCTTGTACACACTTGTACAACCTTGTACACACTTGTACAACCTTGTACACACTTGTACAGCCTTGTACACAATTGTACAACCTTGTACACACTTGTACAACCTTGTACACACTTGTACAACCTTGTACACAATTGTACAGCCTTGTACACACTTGTACAACCTTGTACACACTTGTACAGCCTTGTACAAAATTGTACAACCTTGTACACACTTGTACAGCCTTGTACACAATTGTACAACCTTGTACACACTTGTACAACCTTGTACACACTTGTACAGCCTTGTACACAATTGTACAACCTTGTACACACTTGTACAAACTTGTACAACTTTGTACAAACTTGTACACTTGTACAACATTGTACAAACCTGTACACCCTTGTACACACTTGTACAACCTTGTACACACTTGTACAACCTTGTACCCCCTGTTACAACCTTGTACACACTTGTACAACCTTGTACACACTTGTACAGCCTTGTACACAATTGTACACCCATGTACACAATTTAAAAACTTGTACACACTTGTACAACCTTGTACACACTTGTACAACCTTGTACACACTTGTACAACCTTGTACAAACTTGTACAAACTTGTACACACTTGTACAACCTTGTACACACTTGTACAACCTTGTACACACTTGTACAACCTTGTACACACTTGTACAACCTTGTACACACTTGTACAACCTTGTACACTCTTGTACAACCTTGTACACACTTGTACAACCTTGTACAACCTTGTACACACTTGTACAACCATGTAAAAACTTGTACAACCTTGTACACACTTGTACACCCTTGTACACACTTGTACAAGCTTGTACACACTTGTACAACCTTGTACACACTTGTACACCCTTGTACACACTTGTACAAGCTTGTACACACTTGTACAACCTTGTACACACTTGTACACCCTTGTACACACTTGTACAACCTTGTACAAACCTGTACACCCTTGTACACACTTGTACATGCTTGTACACACTTGTACATGCTTGTACACACTTGTACAAGCTTGTATACACTTGTACACCTTTGTTCAAACTTGTGCACCCTTGTACACTTTTGTACACCCTTGTACACATTTGTACAACCTTGTACACTCTTGTACAACCTTGTACACACTTGTACAACCTTGTACACACTTGTACAACCTTGTACAACCTTGTACACACTTGTACAACCATGTAAAAACTTGTACAACCTTGTACACACTTGTACACCCTTGTACACACTTGTACAAGCTTGTGCACACTTGTACAACCTTGTACACACTTGTACACCCTTGTACACACTTGTACAAGCTTGTACACACTTGTACAACCTTGTACACACTTGTACAACCTTGTACACACTTGTACAACCTTGTAAAACTTGTACACATTTGTACACACTTGTACTCTCTTGTACACACTTGTACAACCTTGTACAAACTTATACAATCTTGTACACACTTGTACAACCCAGTACACACTTGTACAATCTTGTACAAACTTGTACTCCCTTGTACAAACTTGTACATCCTTGTACACACTTGTACAACCTTGTACAAACTTGTACAAACTTGTACAAACTTGTACATCCTTGTACAAACTTGTACAAACTTGTACATCCTTGTACACGATTGTACACCCTTGTACACACTTGTACAACCTTGTACACACTTGTACAACCTGACACACAATTGTACAACCTTGTACACACTTGTACAGACTTGTACACACTTGTACAACCTTGGACACACTTGTACAACCTTGTACACACTTGTACAACCTTGTACACACTTGTACAACCTTGTACACACTTGTACAGCCTTGTACACAATTGTACAACCTTGTACACACTTGTACAACCTTGTACACACTTGTACAACCTTGTACACAATTGTACAGCCTTGTACACAATTGTACAACCTTGTACACACTTGTACAGCCTTGTACAAAATTGTACAGCCTTTTACACAATTGTACAACCTTGTACACACTTGTACAACGTTGTACACCCTTGTACAAACTTTTACACATCGTTCACACTTGTACACCCTTGTACAAACTTGTACAACCTTGTACACACTTGTACAACCTTGTACACACTTGTACAACCTTGTACACACTTGTACAGCCTTGTACACAATTGTACAACCTTGTACACAGTTGTACAGCCTTGTACACAATTGTACAACCTTGTACATACTTGTACAACCTTGTACACCCTTGTACAAACTTTTACACATCGTACACACTTGTACACCCTTGTACAAACTTGTACATCCTTGTACACACTTGTACATCCTTGTACACACTTGTACAACCTTGTACACACTTGTACAACCTTGTACACACTTGTACAGCCTTGTACACAATTGTACAACCTTGTACACAGTTGTACAGCCTTGTACACAATTGTACAACCTTGTACACACTTGTACAACCTTGTACACACTTGTACAGCCTTGTACACACTTGTACAGCCTTGTACACACTTGTACAGCCTTGTACAAAATTGTACAGCCTTGTACACGATTGTACAACCTTGTACACACTTGTACAACCTTGTACACCCTTGTACAAACTTTTACACATCGTACACACTTGTACACCCTTGTACAAACTTGTACATCCTTGTACACACTTGTACAACCTTGTACACACTTGTACAACCTTGTACACACTTGTACAGCCTTGTACACAATTGTACAACCTTGTACACAGTTGTACAGCCTTGTACACAATTGTACAACCTTGTACACACTTGTACAACCTTGTACACCCTTGTACACACTTTTACTTATCGTACACACTTGTACACCCTTGTACAAACTTGTACATCCTTGTACACACTTGTACAACCTTGTACAAACTTGTACAAACTTGTACATCCTTGTACACGATTTTACACCCTTGTACACACTTGTACAACCTTGTAAAAACTTGTACAACCTTGTACACACTTGTACAACCTTGTACACACTTGTACAACCTTGTACACACTTGTACAACCTTGTACACACTTGTACAACCTTGTACACACTTGTACAACCTTGTACACACTTGTACAACCTTGTACACACTTGTACAGCCTTGTACACAATTGTACAACCTTGTACACACTTGTACAACCTTGTACACACTTGTACAACCTTGTACACAATTGTACAGCCTTGTACACAATTGTACAACCTTGTACACACTTGTACAGCCTTGTACAACACTTGTACAGCCTTGTACAAAATTGTACAGCCTTGTACACAATTGTACAACCTTGTACACACTTGTACAACCTTGTACACCCTTGTACAAACTTTTACACATCGTACACACTTGTACACCCTTGTACAAACTTGTACATCCTTGTACACACTTGTACAACCTTGTACACACTTGTACAACCTTGTACACACTTGTACAGCCTTGTACACAATTGTACAACCTTGTACACAGTTGTACAGCCTTGTACACAATTGTACAACCTTGTACACACTTGTACAACCTTGTACACCCTTGTACACACTTTTACTTATCGTAAACACTTGTACACCCTTGTACAAACTTGTACAACCTTGTACACACTTGTACAACCTTGTACACAATTGTACAGCCTTGTACACACTTGTACAACCTTGTACACACTTGTACAGCCTTGTACACAATTGTACAACCTTGTACACACTTGTACAACCTTGTACACCCTTGTACAAACTTTTACACATCGTACACACTTGTACACCCTTGTACAAACTTGTACATCCTTGTACACACTTGTACAACCTTGTACACACTTGTACAACCTTGTACACACTTGTACAGCCTTGTACACAATTGTACAACCTTGTACACAGTTGTACAGCCTTGTACACAATTGTACAACCTTGTACACACTTGTACAACCTTGTACACCCTTGTACACACTTTTACTTATCGTACACATTTGTACAACCTTGTACAAATTTGTACACACTTGTACAAACTTGTACACACTTGTACAACCTTGTACAAACTTGTACAACCTTGTACACACTTGTACAAGCTTGTACACACTTGTACAAGTTGTACACCCTTGTACAACCTTGTACACACTTGTACAACCTTGTACACACTTGTACAACCTTGTACACAATTGTAAAACCTTGTACACACTTGTACAACCTTGTACAAACTTGTACAAACTTGTACAAACTTTTACATCCTTGTACACATTTGTACACCCTTGAACACACTTGTACAACCTTGTACAACCTTGTACAAACCTGTACACCCTTGTACACACTTGTACAAGCTTGTACACGATTGTACACCCTTGTACACACTTGTGCACCCTTGTACAAACTTGTACATCCTTGTACACACTTGTACAACCTTGTACAAACTTGTACAAACTTGTACAAACTTGTACAAACTTGTACATCCTTGTACACGATTGTACACCCTTGTACACACTTGTAAAACCTTGTACACACTTGTACAACCTGATACACAATTGTACAACCTTGTACACACTTGTACAACCTTGTACACACTTGTACAACCTTGTACACACTTGTACAACCTTGTACACACTTGTACAACCTTGTACACACTTGTACAGCCTTGTACACAATTGTACAACCTTGTACACACTTGTACAACCTTGTACACACTTGTACAACCTTGTACACAATTGTACAGCCTTGTACACACTTGTACAACCTTGTACACACTTGTACAGCCTTGTACACAATTGTACAACCTTGTACACACTTGTACAACCTTGTACACCCTTGTACAAACTTTTACACATCGTACACACTTGTACACCCTTGTACAAACTTGTACAACCTTGTACACACTTGTACAACCTTGTACACAATTGTACAGCCTTGTACACACTTGTACAGACTTGTACACACTTGTACAGCCTTGTACAAAATTGTACAACCTTGTACACACTTGTACAGCCTTGTACACAATTGTACAACCTTGTACACACTTGTACAACCTTGTACACCCTTGTACAAACTTTTACACATCGTACACACTTGTACACCCTTGTACAAACTTGTACATCCTTGTACACACTTGTACAACCTTGTACACACTTGTACAATCTTGTACACACTTGTACAGCCTTGTACACAATTGTACAACCTTGTACACACTTGTACAGCCTTGTACACAATTGTACAACCTTGTACACACTTGTACAACCTTGTACACCTTTGTACACACTTTTACTTATCGTACACATTTGTACAACCTTGTACAAACTTGTACACACTTGTACAACCTTGTACAAACTTGTACAACCTTGTACACACTTGTACAAGCTTGTACACACTTGTACAAGTTGTACACACTTGTACAACCTTGTACACACTTGTACAACCTTGTACACACTTGTACAACCTTGTACACAATTGTAAAACCTTGTACACACTTGTACAACCTTGTACAAACTTGTACACACTTGTACAAACTTTTACATCCTTGTACACATTTGTACACCCTTGTACACACTTGTACAACCTTGTTCAACCTTGTACAAACCTGTACACCCTTGTACACACTTGTACAAGCTTGTACACGATTGTACAGCCTTGTACACACTTGTGCACCCTTGTACAAACTTGTACATCCTTGTACACACTTGTACAACCTTGTACAAACTTGTACAAACTTGTACAAACTTGTACAAACTTGTACAAACTTGTACATCCTTGTACACGATTGTACACCCTTGTACACACTTGTACAACCTTGTACACACTTGTACAACCTGATACACAATTGTACAACCTTGTACACACTTGTACAACCTTGTACACACTTGTACAACCTTGTACACACTTGTACAACCTTGTACACACTTGTACAGCCTTGTACACAATTGTACAACCTTGTACACACTTGTACAACCTTGTACACACTTGTACAACCTTGTACACAATTGTACAGCCTTGTACACACTTGTACAACCTTGTACACACTTGTACAGCCTTGTACAAAATTGTACAACCTTGTACACACTTGTACAGCCTTGTACACAATTGTACAACCTTGTACACACTTGTACAACCTTGTACACCCTTGTACAAACTTTTACACATCGTACACACTTGTACACCCTTGTACAAACTTGTACATCCTTGTACAAACTTGTACAACCTTGTACACACTTGTACAATCTTGTACACACTTGTACAGCCTTGTACACACTTGTACAACCTTGTACACCCTTGTACAAACTTTTACACATCGTACACACTTGTACACCCTTGTACAAACTTGTACATCCTTGTACACACTTGTAAAACCTTGTACACACTTGTACAATCTTGTACACACTTGTACAGCCTTGTACACAATTGTACAAACTTGTACACACTTGTACAGCCTTGTACACAATTGTACAACCTTGTACACACTTGTACAACCTTGTACACCCTTGTACACACTTTTACTTATCGTACACACTTGTACACCCTTGTACAAACTTGTACATCCTTGTACACACTTGTACAACCTTGTACAAACTTGTACAAACTTTTACATCCTTGTACACGATTTTACACCCTTGTACACACTTGTACAACCTTGTAAAAACTTGTACAACCTTGTACACACTTGTACACCCTTGTACACACTTGTACAAGCTTGTACACACTTGTACAACCTTGTACACACTTGTACACCCTTGTACACACATGTATAACCTTGTACACAACTTGTACAACCTTGTACACACTTGTACAACCTTGTAAAACTTGTACACCATTGTACAAACTTGTACACCCCTGTACACACTTGTACACATTTGTACACACTTGTACACCCTTATACACACTTGTACAACCTTGTACAAACCTATACAATCTTGTACACACTTGTACAACCCAGTACACAACTTGTACAACCTTGTACACACTTGTACAACCTTGTAAAACTTGTACACCCTTGTACAAACTTTTACACCCCTGTACACACTTGTACACATTTGTACACACTTGTATACCCTTGTACACACTTGTACAACCTTGTACAAACTTATACAATCTTGTACACAATTGTACAACCCAGTACACACTTGTACAATCTTGTACAAACTTGTACATCCTTGTACACGATTGTACACCCTTGTACACACTTGTACAACCTTGTACACACTTGTACAACCTTGTACACAATTGTACAACCTTGTACACACTTGTACAACCTTGTACACAATTGTACAACCTTGTACACACTTGTACAACCTTGTACACACTTGCACAACTTTGTACACACTTGTACAGTCTTGTACACAATTGTACAACCTTGTACACACTTGTACAACCTTGTACACACTTGTACAACCTTGTACACAATTGTACAGCCTTGTACACACTTGTACAACCTTGTACACACTTGTACAGCCTTGTACACAATTGTACAACCTTGTACACACTTGTACAACCTTGTACACACTTGTACAACCTTGTACACAATTGTACAGCCTTGTACACACTTGTACAACCTTGTACACACTTGTACAACCTTGTAAAAACTTGTACACCCTTGTACACACTTGTACAACCTTGTACAACCTTGTACACACTTGTACAGCCTTGTACACAATTGTACAACCTTGTACACACTTGTACAACCTTGTACACAATTGTACAACCTCGTACACACTTGTACAACTTTGTACACACTTGTACAACCTTGTACACACTTGTACAACCTTGTACACACTTGTACAACCTTGTACACACTTGTACAACCTTGTACACACTTGTACAACCTTTTACACACTTGTACAGCCTTGTACACAATTGTACAACCTTGTACACACTTGTACAGCCTTGTACACAATTGTACAACCTTGTACACACTTGTACAACCTTGTACACTCTTGTACACACTTTTGCTTATCGTACACACTTGTACACCCTTGTAAAAACTTGTACATCCTTGTACACACTTGTACAACCTTGTACAAACTTGTACAAACTTGTACATCCTTGTACACGATTTTACACCCTTGTACACACTTGTAAAACCTTGTAAAAACTTGTACAACCTTGTACACACTTGTACACCCTTGTACACACTTGTACAAGCTTGTACACACTTGTACAACCTTGTACACACTTGTACAACCTTGTACACACTTGTACAACCTTGTACACACTTGTACAACCTTGTACACACTTGTACAACCTTGTACACACTTGTACAACCTTGTACACACTTGTACAACCTTGTACACATTTGTACAATCTTGTACACAATTGTACAACCTTGTACACACTTGTAAAACCTTGTACACACTTGTACAACCTTGTACACACTTGTACAACCTTGTACACAATTGTACAACCTTGTACACACTTGTACAACCTTGTACACACTTGTACAACCTTGAACACACTTGTACAGCCTTGTACACAATTGTACAACCTTGTACACACTTGTACAACCTTGTACACACTTGTACAACCTTGTACACAATTGTACAGCCTTGTACACACTTGTACAACCTTGTACACACTTGTACAGCCTTGTACACAATTGTACAACCTTGTACACACTTGTACAACCTTGTACACACTTGTACAACCTTGTACACAATTGTACAGCCTTGTACACACTTGTACAACCTTGTACACACTTGTACATCCTCGTAAAAACTTGTACACCCTTGTACACACTTGTACAACCTTGTACAACCTTGTACACACTTGTACAGCCTTGTACAACCTTGTACACACTTGTAGAGCCTTGTAAAAACTTGTACACCCTTGTACACACATGTACAACCTTGTACACACCTTGTACAACCTTGTACACACTTGTACAACCTTGTAAAACTTGTACACATTTGTACACACTTGTACACCCTTGTACACACTTGTACAACCTTGTACAAACTTATACAATCTTGTACACACTTGTACAACCCAGTACACACTTGTACAATCTCGTACAAACTTGTACTCCCTTGTACAAACTTGTACATCCTGGTACACACTTGTACAACCTTGTACAAACTTGTACAAACTTGTACAAACTTGTACAAACTTGTACAAACTTGTACATCCTTGTACACGATTGTACACCCTTGTACACACTTGTACAACCTTGTACACACTTGTACAGCCTTGTACACAATTGTACAACCTTGTACACACTTGTACAGCCTTGTACACAATTGTACAACCTTGTACACACTTGTACAACCTTGTACACAATTGTACAACCTCGTACACACTTGTACAACTTTGTACACACTTGTACAACCTTGTACACACTTGTACAACCTTGTACACACTTGTACAACCTTGTACACACTTGTACAACCTTGTACACACTTGTACAACCTTTTACACACTTGTACAGCCTTGTACACAATTGTACAACCTTGTACACACTTGTACAGCCTTGTACACAATTGTACAACCTTGTACACACTTGTACAACCTTGTACACTCTTGTACACACTTTTGCTTATCGTACACACTTGTACACCCTTGTAAAAACTTGTACATCCTTGTACACACTTGTACAACCTTGTACAAACTTGTACAAACTTGTACATCCTTGTACACGATTTTACACCCTTGTACACACTTGTAAAACCTTGTAAAAACTTGTACAACCTTGTACACACTTGTACACCCTTGTACACACTTGTAGAAGCTTGTACACACTTGTACAAGCTTGTACACACTTGTACAAGCTTGTACACACTTGTACAACCTTGTACACACTTGTACAACCTTGTACACACTTGTACAACCTTGTACACACTTGTACAACCTTGTACACACTTGTACAACCTTGTACACACTTGTACAACCTTGTACACACTTGTACAACCTTGTACACACTTGTACAACCTTGTACACACTTGTACAATCTTGTACACAATTGTACAACCTTGTACACACTTGTAAAACCTTGTACACACTTGTACAACCTTGTACACACTTGTACAACCTTGTACACAATTGTACAACCTTGTACACACTTGTACAACCTTGTACACACTTGTACAACCTTGAACACACTTGTACAGCCTTGTACACAATTGTACAACCTTGTACACACTTGTACAACCTTGTACACACTTGTACAACCTTGTACACAATTGTACAGCCTTGTACACACTTGTACAACCTTGTACACACTTGTACAGCCTTGTACACAATTGTACAACCTTGTACACACTTGTACAACCTTGTACACACTTGTACAACCTTGTACACAATTGTACAGCCTTGTACACACTTGTACAACCTTGTACACACTTGTACATCCTCGTAAAAACTTGTACACCCTTGTACACACTTGTACAACCTTGTACAACCTTGTACACACTTGTACAGCCTTGTACAACCTTGTACACACTTGTACACCCTTGTAAAAACTTGTACATCCTTGTACACACTTGTACAACCTTGTACAAACTTGTACAAACTTGTACATCCTTGTACACGATTTTACACCCTTGTACACACTTGTAAAACCTTGTAAAAACTTGTACAACCTTGTACACACTTGTACACCCTTGTACACACTTGTACAAGCTTGTACACACTTGTACAAGCTTGTACACACTTGTACAACCTTGTACACACTTGTACAACCTTGTACACACTTGTACAACCTTGTACACACTTGTACAACCTTGTACACACTTGTACAACCTTGTACACACTTGTACAACCTTGTACACACTTGTACAACCTTGTACACACTTGTACAACCTTGTACACATTTGTACAATCTTGTACACAATTGTACAACCTTGTACACACTTGTAAAACCTTGTACACACTTGTACAACCTTGTACACACTTGTACAACCTTGTACACAATTGTACAACCTTGTACACACTTGTACAACCTTGTACACACTTGTACAACCTTGAACACACTTGTACAGCCTTGTACACAATTGTACAACCTTGTACACACTTGTACAACCTTGTACACACTTGTACAACCTTGTACACAATTGTACAGCCTTGTACACACTTGTACAACCTTGTACACACTTGTACAGCCTTGTACACAATTGTACAACCTTGTACACACTTGTACAACCTTGTACACACTTGTACAACCTTGTACACAATTGTACAGCCTTGTACACACTTGTACTACCTTGTACACACTTGTACATCCTCGTAAAAACTTGTACACCCTTGTACACACTTGTACAAC
The DNA here is from genome assembly GCF_028750875.1 of Macrosteles quadrilineatus. Taxonomy (NCBI): domain Eukaryota; kingdom Metazoa; phylum Arthropoda; class Insecta; order Hemiptera; family Cicadellidae; genus Macrosteles; species Macrosteles quadrilineatus. Next base: position 10,723 of record NW_026543039.1, on the reverse strand, counting down.
CTTGTACAACCTTGTACACACTTGTACAGCCTTGTACAACCTTGTACACACTTGTAGAGCCTTGTAAAAACTTGTACACCCTTGTACACACATGTACAACCTTGTACACACCTTGTACAACCTTGTACACACTTGTACAACCTTGTAAAACTTGTACACATTTGTACACACTTGTACACCCTTGTACACACTTGTACAACCTTGTACAAACTTATACAATCTTGTACACACTTGTACAACCCAGTACACACTTGTACAATCTCGTACAAACTTGTACTCCCTTGTACAAACTTGTACATCCTGGTACACACTTGTACAACCTTGTACAAACTTGTACAAACTTGTACAAACTTGTACAAACTTGTACAAACTTGTACATCCTTGTACACGATTGTACACCCTTGTACACACTTGTACAACCTTGTACACACTTGTACAGCCTTGTACACAATTGTACAACCTTGTACACACTTGTACAGCCTTGTACACAATTGTACAACCTTGTACACACTTGTACAACCTTGTACACAATTGTACAACCTCGTACACACTTGTACAACTTTGTACACACTTGTACAACCTTGTACACACTTGTACAACCTTGTACACACTTGTACAACCTTGTACACACTTGTACAACCTTGTACACACTTGTACAACCTTTTACACACTTGTACAGCCTTGTACACAATTGTACAACCTTGTACACACTTGTACAGCCTTGTACACAATTGTACAACCTTGTACACACTTGTACAACCTTGTACACTCTTGTACACACTTTTGCTTATCGTACACACTTGTACACCCTTGTAAAAACTTGTACATCCTTGTACACACTTGTACAACCTTGTACAAACTTGTACAACCTTGTACACACTTGTACACCCTTGTACACACTTGTACAAGCTTGTACACACTTGTACAAGCTTGTACACACTTGTACAACCTTGTACACACTTGTACAACCTTGTACACACTTGTACAACCTTGTACACACTTGTACAACCTTGTACACACTTGTACAACCTTGTACACACTTGTACAACCTTGTACACACTTGTACAACCTTGTACACACTTGTACAACCTTGTACACACTTGTACAATCTTGTACACAATTGTACAACCTTGTACACACTTGTAAAACCTTGTACACACTTGTACAACCTTGTACACACTTGTACAACCTTGTACACAATTGTACAACCTTGTACACACTTGTACAACCTTGTACACACTTGTACAACCTTGAACACACTTGTACAGCCTTGTACACAATTGTACAACCTTGTACACACTTGTACAACCTTGTACACACTTGTACAACCTTGTACACAATTGTACAGCCTTGTACACACTTGTACAACCTTGTACACACTTGTACAACCTTGTACACACTTGTACAGCCTTGTACACAATTGTACAACCTTGTACACACTTGTACAACCTTGTACACACTTGTACAACCTTGTACACAATTGTACAGCCTTGTACACACTTGTACAACCTTGTACACACTTGTACATCCTCGTAAAAACTTGTACACCCTTGTACACACTTGTACAACCTTGTACAACCTTGTACACACTTGTACAGCCTTGTACAACCTTGTACACACTTGTAGAGCCTTGTAAAAACTTGTACACCCTTGTACACACATGTACAACCTTGTACACACCTTGTACAACCTTGTACACACTTGTACAACCTTGTAAAACTTGTACACATTTGTACACACTTGTACACCCTTGTACACACTTGTACAACCTTGTACAAACTTATACAATCTTGTACACACTTGTACAACCCAGTACACACTTGTACAATCTCGTACAAACTTGTACTCCCTTGTACAAACTTGTACATCCTGGTACACACTTGTACAACCTTGTACAAACTTGTACAAACTTGTACAAACTTGTACAAACTTGTACAAACTTGTACATCCTTGTACACGATTGTACACCCTTGTACACACTTGTACAACCTTGTACACACTTGTACAACCTGACACACAATTGTACAACCTTGTACACACTTGTACAACCTTGTACACACTTGTACAACCTTGTACACACTTGTACAACCTTGTACACACTTGTACAACCTTGTACACAATTGTACAACCTTGTACACACTTGTACAACCTTGTACACACTTGTACAACCTTGTACACAATTGTACAGCCTTGTACACAATTGTACAACCTTGTACACACTTGTACAGCCTTGTACACACTTGTACAGCCTTGTACAAAATTGTACAGCCTTGTACACAATTGTACAACCTTGTACACACTTGTACAACCTTGTACACCCTTGTACAAACTTTTACACATCGTACACACTTGTACACCCTTGTACAAACTTGTACATCCTTGTACACACTTGTACAACCTTGTACACACTTGTACAACCTTGTACACACTTGTACAGCCTTGTACACAATTGTACAACCTTGTACACAGTTGTACAGCCTTGTACACAATTGTACAACCTTGTACACACTTGTACAACCTTGTACACACTTGTACAACCTTGTACACACTTGTACAGCCTTGTACACAATTGTACAACCTTGTACACAGTTGTACAGCCTTGTACACAATTGTACAACCTTGTACACACTTGTACAACCTTGTACACCCTTGTACACACTTTTACTTATCGTAAACACTTGTACACCCTTGTACAAACTTGTACAACCTTGTACACACTTGTACAACCTTGTACACAATTGTACAGCCTTGTACACACTTGTACAACCTTGTACACACTTGTACAGCCTTGTACACAATTGTACAACCTTGTACACACTTGTACAACCTTGTACACCCTTGTACAAACTTTTACACATCGTACACACTTGTACACCCTTGTACAAACTTGTACATCCTTGTACACACTTGTACAACCTTGTACACACTTGTACAACCTTGTACACACTTGTACAGCCTTGTACACAATTGTACAACCTTGTACACAGTTGTACAGCCTTGTACACAATTGTACAACCTTGTACACACTTGTACAACCTTGTACACCCTTGTACACACTTTTACTTATCGTACACATTTGTACAACCTTGTACAAATTTGTACACACTTGTACAAACTTGTACACACTTGTACAACCTTGTACAAACTTGTACAACCTTGTACACACTTGTACAAGCTTGTACACACTTGTACAAGTTGTACACCCTTGTACAACCTTGTACACACTTGTACAACCTTGTACACACTTGTACAACCTTGTACACAATTGTAAAACCTTGTACACACTTGTACAACCTTGTACAAACTTGTACAAACTTGTACAAACTTTTACATCCTTGTACACATTTGTACACCCTTGAACACACTTGTACAACCTTGTACAACCTTGTACAAACCTGTACACCCTTGTACACACTTGTACAAGCTTGTACACGATTGTACACCCTTGTACACACTTGTGCACCCTTGTACAAACTTGTACATCCTTGTACACACTTGTACAACCTTGTACAAACTTGTACAAACTTGTACAAACTTGTACAAACTTGTACATCCTTGTACACGATTGTACACCTTTGTACACACTTGTAAAACCTTGTACACACTTGTACAACCTGATACACAATTGTACAACCTTGTACACACTTGTACAACCTTGTACACACTTGTACAACCTTGTACACACTTGTACAACCTTGTACACACTTGTACAACCTTGTACACACTTGTACAGCCTTGTACACAATTGTACAACCTTGTACACACTTGTACAACCTTGTACACACTTGTACAACCTTGTACACAATTGTACAGCCTTGTACACACTTGTACAACCTTGTACACACTTGTACAGCCTTGTACACAATTGTACAACCTTGTACACACTTGTACAACCTTGTACACCCTTGTACAAACTTTTACACATCGTACACACTTGTACACCCTTGTACAAACTTGTACAACCTTGTACACACTTGTACAACCTTGTACACAATTGTACAGCCTTGTACACACTTGTACAGACTTGTACACACTTGTACAGCCTTGTACAAAATTGTACAACCTTGTACACACTTGTACAGCCTTGTACACAATTGTACAACCTTGTACACACTTGTACAACCTTGTACACCCTTGTACAAACTTTTACACATCGTACACACTTGTACACCCTTGTACAAACTTGTACATCCTTGTACACACTTGTACAACCTTGTACACACTTGTACAATCTTGTACACACTTGTACAGCCTTGTACACAATTGTACAACCTTGTACACACTTGTACAGCCTTGTACACAATTGTACAACCTTGTACACACTTGTACAACCTTGTACACCTTTGTACACACTTTTACTTATCGTACACATTTGTACAACCTTGTACAAACTTGTACACACTTGTACAACCTTGTACAAACTTGTACAACCTTGTACACACTTGTACAAGCTTGTACACACTTGTACAAGTTGTACACACTTGTACAACCTTGTACACACTTGTACAACCTTGTACACACTTGTACAACCTTGTACACAATTGTAAAACCTTGTACACACTTGTACAACCTTGTACAAACTTGTACACACTTGTACAAACTTTTACATCCTTGTACACATTTGTACACCCTTGTACACACTTGTACAACCTTGTTCAACCTTGTACAAACCTGTACACCCTTGTACACACTTGTACAAGCTTGTACACGATTGTACAGCCTTGTACACACTTGTGCACCCTTGTACAAACTTGTACATCCTTGTACACACTTGTACAACCTTGTACAAACTTGTACAAACTTGTACAAACTTGTACAAACTTGTACAAACTTGTACATCCTTGTACACGATTGTACACCCTTGTACACACTTGTACAACCTTGTACACACTTGTACAACCTGATACACAATTGTACAACCTTGTACACACTTGTACAACCTTGTACACACTTGTACAACCTTGTACACACTTGTACAACCTTGTACACACTTGTACAGCCTTGTACACAATTGTACAACCTTGTACACACTTGTACAACCTTGTACACACTTGTACAACCTTGTACACAATTGTACAGCCTTGTACACACTTGTACAACCTTGTACACACTTGTACAGCCTTGTACAAAATTGTACAACCTTGTACACACTTGTACAGCCTTGTACACAATTGTACAACCTTGTACACACTTGTACAACCTTGTACACCCTTGTACAAACTTTTACACATCGTACACACTTGTACACCCTTGTACAAACTTGTACATCCTTGTACAAACTTGTACAACCTTGTACACACTTGTACAATCTTGTACACACTTGTACAGCCTTGTACACACTTGTACAACCTTGTACACCCTTGTACAAACTTTTACACATCGTACACACTTGTACACCCTTGTACAAACTTGTACATCCTTGTACACACTTGTAAAACCTTGTACACACTTGTACAATCTTGTACACACTTGTACAGCCTTGTACACAATTGTACAAACTTGTACACACTTGTACAGCCTTGTACACAATTGTACAACCTTGTACACACTTGTACAACCTTGTACACCCTTGTACACACTTTTACTTATCGTACACACTTGTACACCCTTGTACAAACTTGTACATCCTTGTACACACTTGTACAACCTTGTACAAACTTGTACAAACTTTTACATCCTTGTACACGATTTTACACCCTTGTACACACTTGTACAACCTTGTAAAAACTTGTACAACCTTGTACACACTTGTACACCCTTGTACACACTTGTACAACCTTGTACACACTTGTACAACCTTGTACACACTTGTACACCCTTGTACACACATGTATAACCTTGTACACAACTTGTACAACCTTGTACACACTTGTACAACCTTGTAAAACTTGTACACCATTGTACAAACTTGTACACCCCTGTACACACTTGTACACATTTGTACACACTTGTACACCCTTATACACACTTGTACAACCTTGTACAAACCTATACAATCTTGTACACACTTGTACAACCCAGTACACAACTTGTACAACCTTGTACACACTTGTACAACCTTGTAAAACTTGTACACCCTTGTACAAACTTTTACACCCCTGTACACACTTGTACACATTTGTACACACTTGTATACCCTTGTACACACTTGTACAACCTTGTACAAACTTATACAATCTTGTACACAATTGTACAACCCAGTACACACTTGTACAATCTTGTACAAACTTGTACATCCTTGTACACGATTGTACACCCTTGTACACACTTGTACAACCTTGTACACACTTGTACAACCTTGTACACAATTGTACAACCTTGTACACACTTGTACAACCTTGTACACAATTGTACAACCTTGTACACACTTGTACAACCTTGTACACACTTGCACAACTTTGTACACACTTGTACAGTCTTGTACACAATTGTACAACCTTGTACACACTTGTACAACCTTGTACACACTTGTACAACCTTGTACACAATTGTACAGCCTTGTACACACTTGTACAACCTTGTACACACTTGTACAGCCTTGTACACAATTGTACAACCTTGTACACACTTGTACAACCTTGTACACACTTGTACAACCTTGTACACAATTGTACAGCCTTGTACACACTTGTACAACCTTGTACACACTTGTACAACCTTGTAAAAACTTGTACACCCTTGTACACACTTGTACAACCTTGTACAACCTTGTACACACTTGTACAGCCTTGTACACAATTGTACAACCTTGTACACACTTGTACAACCTTGTACACAATTGTACAACCTCGTACACACTTGTACAACTTTGTACACACTTGTACAACCTTGTACACACTTGTACAACCTTGTACACACTTGTACAACCTTGTACACACTTGTACAACCTTGTACACACTTGTACAACCTTTTACACACTTGTACAGCCTTGTACACAATTGTACAACCTTGTACACACTTGTACAGCCTTGTACACAATTGTACAACCTTGTACACACTTGTACAACCTTGTACACTCTTGTACACACTTTTGCTTATCGTACACACTTGTACACCCTTGTAAAAACTTGTACATCCTTGTACACACTTGTACAACCTTGTACAAACTTGTACAAACTTGTACATCCTTGTACACGATTTTACACCCTTGTACACACTTGTAAAACCTTGTAAAAACTTGTACAACCTTGTACACACTTGTACACCCTTGTACACACTTGTACAAGCTTGTACACACTTGTACAACCTTGTACACACTTGTACAACCTTGTACACACTTGTACAACCTTGTACACACTTGTACAACCTTGTACACACTTGTACAACCTTGTACACACTTGTACAACCTTGTACACACTTGTACAACCTTGTACACATTTGTACAATCTTGTACACAATTGTACAACCTTGTACACACTTGTAAAACCTTGTACACACTTGTACAACCTTGTACACACTTGTACAACCTTGTACACAATTGTACAACCTTGTACACACTTGTACAACCTTGTACACACTTGTACAACCTTGAACACACTTGTACAGCCTTGTACACAATTGTACAACCTTGTACACACTTGTACAACCTTGTACACACTTGTACAACCTTGTACACAATTGTACAGCCTTGTACACACTTGTACAACCTTGTACACACTTGTACAGCCTTGTACACAATTGTACAACCTTGTACACACTTGTACAACCTTGTACACACTTGTACAACCTTGTACACAATTGTACAGCCTTGTACACACTTGTACAACCTTGTACACACTTGTACATCCTCGTAAAAACTTGTACACCCTTGTACACACTTGTACAACCTTGTACAACCTTGTACACACTTGTACAGCCTTGTACAACCTTGTACACACTTGTAGAGCCTTGTAAAAACTTGTACACCCTTGTACACACATGTACAACCTTGTACACACCTTGTACAACCTTGTACACACTTGTACAACCTTGTAAAACTTGTACACATTTGTACACACTTGTACACCCTTGTACACACTTGTACAACCTTGTACAAACTTATACAATCTTGTACACACTTGTACAACCCAGTACACACTTGTACAATCTCGTACAAACTTGTACTCCCTTGTACAAACTTGTACATCCTGGTACACACTTGTACAACCTTGTACAAACTTGTACAAACTTGTACAAACTTGTACAAACTTGTACAAACTTGTACATCCTTGTACACGATTGTACACCCTTGTACACACTTGTACAACCTTGTACACACTTGTACAGCCTTGTACACAATTGTACAACCTTGTACACACTTGTACAGCCTTGTACACAATTGTACAACCTTGTACACACTTGTACAACCTTGTACACAATTGTACAACCTCGTACACACTTGTACAACTTTGTACACACTTGTACAACCTTGTACACACTTGTACAACCTTGTACACACTTGTACAACCTTGTACACACTTGTACAACCTTGTACACACTTGTACAACCTTTTACACACTTGTACAGCCTTGTACACAATTGTACAACCTTGTACACACTTGTACAGCCTTGTACACAATTGTACAACCTTGTACACACTTGTACAACCTTGTACACTCTTGTACACACTTTTGCTTATCGTACACACTTGTACACCCTTGTAAAAACTTGTACATCCTTGTACACACTTGTACAACCTTGTACAAACTTGTACAAACTTGTACATCCTTGTACACGATTTTACACCCTTGTACACACTTGTAAAACCTTGTAAAAACTTGTACAACCTTGTACACACTTGTACACCCTTGTACACACTTGTACAAGCTTGTACACACTTGTACAAGCTTGTACACACTTGTACAAGCTTGTACACACTTGTACAAGCTTGTACACACTTGTACAACCTTGTACACACTTGTACAACCTTGTACACACTTGTACAACCTTGTACACACTTGTACAACCTTGTACACACTTGTACAACCTTGTACACACTTGTACAACCTTGTACACACTTGTACAACCTTGTACACACTTGTACAATCTTGTACACAATTGTACAACCTTGTACACACTTGTAAAACCTTGTACACACTTGTACAACCTTGTACACACTTGTACAACCTTGTACACAATTGTACAACCTTGTACACACTTGTACAACCTTGTACACACTTGTACAACCTTGAACACACTTGTACAGCCTTGTACACAATTGTACAACCTTGTACACACTTGTACAACCTTGTACACACTTGTACAACCTTGTACACAATTGTACAGCCTTGTACACACTTGTACAACCTTGTACACACTTGTACAGCCTTGTACACAATTGTACAACCTTGTACACACTTGTACAACCTTGTACACACTTGTACAACCTTGTACACAATTGTACAGCCTTGTACACACTTGTACAACCTTGTACACACTTGTACATCCTCGTAAAAACTTGTACACCCTTGTACACACTTGTACAACCTTGTACAACCTTGTACACACTTGTACAGCCTTGTACAACCTTGTACACACTTGTACACCCTTGTAAAAACTTGTACATCCTTGTACACACTTGTACAACCTTGTACAAACTTGTACAAACTTGTACATCCTTGTACACGATTTTACACCCTTGTACACACTTGTAAAACCTTGTAAAAACTTGTACAACCTTGTACACACTTGTACACCCTTGTACACACTTGTACAAGCTTGTACACACTTGTACAAGCTTGTACACACTTGTACAACCTTGTACACACTTGTACAACCTTGTACACACTTGTACAACCTTGTACACACTTGTACAACCTTGTACACACTTGTACAACCTTGTACACACTTGTACAACCTTGTACACACTTGTACAACCTTGTACACACTTGTACAACCTTGTACACATTTGTACAATCTTGTACACAATTGTACAACCTTGTACACACTTGTAAAACCTTGTACACACTTGTACAACCTTGTACACACTTGTACAACCTTGTACACAATTGTACAACCTTGTACACACTTGTACAACCTTGTACACACTTGTACAACCTTGAACACACTTGTACAGCCTTGTACACAATTGTACAACCTTGTACACACTTGTACAACCTTGTACACACTTGTACAACCTTGTACACAATTGTACAGCCTTGTACACACTTGTACAACCTTGTACACACTTGTACAGCCTTGTACACAATTGTACAACCTTGTACACACTTGTACAACCTTGTACACACTTGTACAACCTTGTACACAATTGTACAGCCTTGTACACACTTGTACAACCTTGTACACACTTGTACATCCTCGTAAAAACTTGTACACCCTTGTACACACTTGTACAACCTTGTACAACCTTGTACACACTTGTACAGCCTTGTACAACCTTGTACACACTTGTAGAGCCTTGTAAAAACTTGTACACCCTTGTACACACATGTACAACCTTGTACACACCTTGTACAACCTTGTACACACTTGTACAACCTTGTAAAACTTGTACACATTTGTACACACTTGTACACCCTTGTACACACTTGTACAACCTTGTACAAACTTATACAATCTTGTACACACTTGTACAACCCAGTACACACTTGTACAATCTCGTACAAACTTGTACTCCCTTGTACAAACTTGTACATCCTGGTACACACTTGTACAACCTTGTACAAACTTGTACAAACTTGTACAAACTTGTACAAACTTGTACAAACTTGTACATCCTTGTACA
>NW_026543038.1:0-66347 GCF_028750875.1 Macrosteles quadrilineatus | reverse complement strand
TAATATTATAGGAAGGATAATATACAAATAAATATATATAAATGTTTTTGATCATAATATAAATACATATTTAATAATATTTTTATAATTATAATTATATATGAATGAACACTTTTTAATAATGTTTTTAATAATAATAATACATATATATTAATATTATAGTAAGGATAATATGCAATTAAATATTGACAGGTTTTTTTTATCATAATATAAATACATATTTTAAAATTTTTATATAAAAATAATTATATATGAATGAACACTTTTTAATGATGTTTTTGTAATTAATAATACATATATAATAATATTATAGGAAGGATAATATGCAAATAAATATTCACAGGTTTTTTTTATCATAATATAAATACATATTTTAAAGTTTTTTATAATAATAATTATATATGAATGAACACTTTTTAGTAATGTTTTTGTAATTAATAATACAAATATAATAATATTATAAAAACGATAATATGAAAATTAATATTGACAGGTTTTTTTTATCATAATATAAATACATATTTTAAAGTTTTTTATAATAATAATTATATATGAATGAACACTTTTTAGTAATGTTTTTGTAATTAATAATACAAATATAATAATATTATAGAAACGATAATATGAAAATAAATATTGACAGGTTTTTTTGATCATAATATAAATACATAGTTTAAAGTTTTTTTATAATTATAATTATATATGAATGAACACTTTTTAATAATGTTTTTGTTATGAATAATACATATATAATAATATTATAGGAAGGATAATATACAAATAAATATATATAAATGTTTTTGATCATAATATAAATACATATTTTATAATATTTTTATAATTATAATTATATATGAATGAACACTTTTTAATAATGTTTTTAATAATAATAATACATATATATTAATATTATAGTAAGGATAATATGCAATTAAATATTGACAGGTTTTTTTATCATAATATAAATATATATTTTAAAATTTTTATATAAAAATAATTATATATGAATGAACACTTTTTAATGATGTTTTTGTTATTAATAATACATATATAATAATATTATAGGAAGGATAATATACAAATAAATATATATAAATGTTTTTGATCATAATATAAATACATATTTTATAATATTTTTTAATAATAATTTTATATGAATGAACACTTTTGAATAATGTTTTTGTTATTAATAATACATATATAATAATATTATAGGAAGGATAATATACAAATAAATATATATAAATGTTTTTGATCATAATATAAATACATATTTTATAATATTTTTATAATAATAATTATATATGAATGAACACTTTTTAGTAATGTTTTTGTAATTAATAATACAAATATAATAATATTATAGAAACGATAATATGCAAATAAATATTGACAGGTTTTTTTGATCATAATATAAATACATAGTTTAAAGTTTTTTTATAATAATAATTATATATGAATGAACACTTTTTAGTAATGTTTTTGTAATTAATAATACAAATATAATAATATTATAGAAACGATAATATGCAAATAAATATTGACAGGTTTTTTTGATCATAATATAAATACATAGTTTAAAGTTTTTTTATAATTATAATTATATATAAATGAACAATTTTTAATAATGTTTTTTTTATGAATAATACATATATAATAATATTATAGGAAGGATAATATACAAATAAATATATATAAATGTTTTTGATCATAATATAAATACATATTTTATAATATTTTTATAATTATAATTATATATGAATGAACACTTTTTAATAATGATTTTAATAATAATAATACATATATATTAATATTATAGTAAGGATAATATGCAATTAAATATTAACAGGTTTTTTTATCATATTATAAATACATATTTTAAAATTTTTATATAAAAATAATTATATATGAATGAACAGTTTTTAATGATGTTTTTGTAATTAATAATACATATATAATAATATTATAGGAAGGATAATATGCAAATAAATATTCACAGGTTTTTTTTATCATAATATAAATAAATATTTTAAAGTTTTTTATAATAATAATTATATATGAATGAACACTTTTTAGTAATGTTTTTGTAATTAATAATACAAATATAATATTATTATAGAAACGATAATATAAAAATAAATATTGACAGGTTTTTTTGATCATAATATAAATACATAGTTTAAAGTTTTTTTATAATTATAATTATATATGAATGAACACTTTTTAATAATGTTTTTGTTATGAATAAAACATATATAATAATATTATAGGAACGATAATATACAAATAAATATATATAAATGTTTTTGATCATAATATAAATACATATTTTATAATATTTTTATAATTATAATGATATATGAATGAACACTTTTTAATAATGTTTTTAATAATAATAATACATATATATTAAAATTATAGTAAGGATAATATGCAATTAAATATTGACAGGTTTTTTTTATCATAATATAAATACATATTTTATAATTTTTATATAAAAATAATTATATATGAATGAACACTTTTTAATGATGTTTTTGTTATTAATAATACATATATAATAATATTATAGGAAGGATAATATACAAATAAATATATATAAATGTTTTTGATCATAATATAAATACATATTTTATAATATTTTTATAATAATAATTATATATGAATGAACACTTTTGAATAATGTTTTTGTTATTAATAATACATATATAATAATATTATAGAAAGGATAATATACAAATAAATATATATAAATGTTTTTGATCATAATATAAATACATATTTTATAATATTTTTATAATAATAATTATATATGAATGAACACTTTTTAATAATGTTTTTGTTATTAATAATACATATATAATAATATTATAGGAAGGATAATATGCAAATAAATATTCACAGGTTTTTTTGATCATAATATAAATACATAGTTTAAAGTTTTTTTATAATTATAATTATATATGAATGAACACTTTTTAATAATGTTTTTGTTATGAATAATACATATATAATAATATTATAGGAAGGATAATTTACAAATAAATATATATAAATGTTTTTGATCATAATATAAATACATATTTTATAATATTTTTATAATTATAATTATATATGAATGAACACTTTTTAATAATGTTTTTAATAATAATAATACATATATATTAAAATTATAGTAAGGATAATATGCACTTAAATATTGACAGGTTTTTTTTATCATAATATAAATACATATTTTAAAATTTTTATATAAAAATAATTTTATATGAATGAACACTTTTTAATGATGTTTTTGTAATTAATAATACATATATAATAATATTATAGGAAGGATAATATGCAAATAAATATTCACATGTTTTTTTTATCATAATATAAATACATATTTTAAAGTTTTTTATAATAATAATTATATATGAATGAACACTTTTTAGTAATGTTTTTGTAATTAATAATACAAATATAATAATATTATAGAAACGATAATATGAAAATAAATATTGACAGGTTTTTTTGATCATAATATAAATACATAGTTTAAAGTTTTTTTATAATTATAATTATATATGAATGAACACTTTTTAATAATGTTTTTGTTATGAATAATACATATATAATAATATTATAGTAAGGATAATATGCAATTAAATATTGACAGGTTTTTTTTATCATAATATAAATACATATTTTATAATTTTTATATAAAAATAATTATATATGAATGAACACTTTTTAATGATGTTTTTGTTATTAATAATACATATATAATAATATTATAGGAAGGATAATATACAAATAAATATATATAAATGTTTTTGATCATAATATAAATACATATTTTATAATATTTTTATAATAATAATTATATATGAATGAACACTTTTGAATAATGTTTTTGTTATTAATAATACATATATAATAATATTATAGGAAGGATAATATACAAATAAATATATATAAATGTTTTTGATCATAATATAAATACATATTTTATAATATTTTTATAATAATAATTATATATGAATGAACACTTTTTAATAATGTTTTTGTTATTAATAATACATATATAATAATATTATAGGAAGGATAATATGCAAATAAATATTCACAGGTTTTTTAGATCATAATATAAAAAAATATTTTAAAGTTTTTTATAATAATAATAATATATGAATGAACACTTTTTAGTAATGTTTTTGTAATTAATAATACAAATATAATAATATTATAGAAACGATAATATGCAAAAAAATATTGACAGGTTTTTTTGATCATAATATAAATACATAGTGTAAAGTTTTTTTATAATAATAATTATATATGAATGAACACTTTTTAGTAATGTTTTTGTAATTAATAATACAAATATAATAATATTATAGAAACGATAATATGCAAATAAATATTGACAGGTTTTTTTGATCATAATATAAATACATAGTTTAAAGTTTTTTTATAATTATAATTATATATGAATGAACACTTTTTAATAATGTTTTTGTTATGAATAATACATATATAATAATATTATAGGAAGGATAATATACAAATAAATATATATAAATGTTTTTGATCATAATATAAATACATATTTTATAATATTTTTATAATAATAATAATATATGAATGAACACTTTTTAATAATGTTTTTGTTATGAATAATACATATATAATAATATTATAGGAAGGATAATATACAAATAAATATATATAAATGTTTTTGATCATAATATAAATACATATTTTATAATATTTTTATAATAATAATTATATATGAATGAACACTTTTTAATAATGTTTTTGTTATTAATAATACATATATAATAATATTATAGGAAGGATAATATACAAATAAATATATATAAATGTTTTTGATCATAATATAAATACATATTTTATAATATTTTTATAATAATAATTATATATGAATGAACACTTTTTAATGATGTTTTTGTAATTAATAATACATATATAATAATATTATAGGAAGGATAATATGCAAATAAATATTCACAGTTTTTTTTATCATAATATAAATACATATTTAAAAGTTTTTTATAATAATAATTATATATAAATGAACACTTTTTAGTAATGTTTTTGTAATTAATAATACAAATATAATAATATTATAGAAACGATAATATGAAAATAAATATTGACAGGTTTTTTTGATCATAATATAAATACATAGTTTAAAGTTTTTTTATAATTATAATTATATATGAATGAACACTTTTTAATAATGTTTTTGTTATGAATAATACATATATAATAATATTATAGGAAGGATAATATACAAATAAATATATAAAAATGTTTTTGATCATAATATAAATACATATTTTATAATATTTTTATAATTATAATTATATATGAATGAACACTTTTTAATAATGTTTTTAATAATAATAATACATATATATTAATATTATAGTAAGGATAATATGCAATAAAATATTGACAGGTTTTTTTTCATAATATAAATACATATTTTAAAATTTTTATATAAAAATAATTATATATGAATGAACACTTTTTAATGATGTTTTTGTTATTAATAATACATATATAATAATATTATAGGAAGGATAATATACAAATAAATATATATAAATGTTTTTGATCATAATATAAATACATATTTTATAATATTTTTATAATAATAATTATATATGAATGAACACTTTTTAATGATGTTTTTGTAATTAATAATACATATATAATAATATTATAGGTAGGATAATATGCAAATAAATATTCACAGTTTTTTTTTTATCATAATATAAATACATATTTAAAAGTTTTTTATAATAATAATTATATATGAATGAACACTTTTTAGTAATGTTTTTGTAATTAATAATACAAATATAATAATATTATAGAAACGATAATATGAAAATAAATATTGACAGGTTTTTTTGATCATAATATAAATACATAGTTTAAAGTTTTTTTATAATTATAATTATATATGAATGAACACTTTTTAATAATGTTTTTGTTATGAATAATACATATATAATAATATTATAGGAAGGATAATATACAAATAAATATATAAAAATGTTTTTGATCATAATATAAATACATATTTTATAATATTTTTATAATTATAATTATATATGAATGAACACTTTTTAATAATGTTTTTAATAATAATAATACATATATATTAATATTATAGTAAGGATAATATGCAATTAAATATTGACAGGTTTTTTTTATCATAATATAAATACATATTTTATAATTTTTATATAATAATAATTATATATGAATGAACACTTTTTAATGATGTTTTTGTAATTAATAATACATATATAATAATATTATAGGTAGGATAATATGCAAATAAATATTCACAGTTTTTTTTTTATCATAATATAAATACATATTTAAAAGTTTTTTATAATAATAATTATATATGAATGAACACTTTTTAGTAATGTTTTTGTAATTAATAATACAAATATAATAATATTATAGAAACGATAATATGAAAATAAATATTGACAGGTTTTTTTGATCATAATATAAATACATAGTTTAAAGTTTTTTTATAATTATAATTATATATGAATGAACACTTTTTAATAATGTTTTTGTTATGAATAATACATATATAATAATATTATAGGAAGGATAATATACAAATAAATATATAAAAATGTTTTTGATCATAATATAAATACATATTTTATAATATTTTTATAATTATAATTATATATGAATGAACACTTTTTAATAATGTTTTTAATAATAATAATACATATATATTAATATTATAGTAAGGATAATATGCAATTAAATATTGACAGGTTTTTTTTTATCATAATATAAATACACATTTTATAATTTTTATATAAAAATAATTATATATGAATGAACACTTTTTAATGATGTTTTTGTTATTAATAATACATATATAATAATATTATAGGAAGGATAATATACAAATAAATATATATAAATGTTTTTGATCATAATATAAATACATATTTTATAATATTTTTATAATAATAATTATATATGAATGAACACTTTTGAATAATGTTTTTGTTATTAATAATACATATATAATAATATTATAGGAAGGATAATATACAAATAAATATATATAAATGTTTTTGATCATAATATAAATACATATTTTATAATATTTTTATAATAATAATTATATATGAATGAACACTTTTTAATAATGTTTTCGTTATTAATAATACATATATAACAATATTATAGGAAGGATAATATGCAAATAAATATTCACAGGTTTTTTTATCATAATATTAATACATAGTTTAAAGTTTTTTTATAATAATAATAATATATGAATGAACACTTTTTAGTAATGTTTTTGTAATTAATAATACAAATATAATAATATTATAGAAACGATAATATGCAAATAAATATTGACAGGTTTTTTTGATCATAATATAAATACATAGTTTAAAGTTTTTTTATAATAATAATTATATATGAATGAACACTTTTTAGTAATGTTTTTGTAATTAATAATACAAATATAATAATATTATAGAAACGATAATATGAAAATAAATATTGACAGGTTTTTTTGATCATAATATAAATACATAGTTTAAAGTTTTTTTATAATTATAATTATATATGAATGAACACTTTTTAATAATGTTTTTGTTATGAATAATCCATATATAATAATATTATAGGAAGGGTAATATACAAATAAATATATAAAAATGTTTTTGATCATAATATAAATACATATTTTATAATATTTTTATAATTATAATTATATATGAATGAACACTTTTTAATAATGTTTTTAATAATAATAATACATATATATTAATATTATAGTAAGGATAATATGCAATTAAATATTGACAGGTTTTTTTTTTATCATAATATAAATACACATTTTATAATTTTTATATAAAAATAATTATATATGAATGAACACTTTTTAATGATGTTTTTGTTATTAATAATACATATATAATAATATTATAGGAAGGATAATATACAAATAAATATATATAAATGTTTTTGATCATAATATAAATACATATTTTATAATATTTTTATAATAATAATTATATATGAATGAACACTTTTGAATAATGTTTTTGTTATTAATAATACATATATAATAATATTATAGGAAGGATAATATACAAATAAATATATATAAATGTTTTTGATCATAATATAAATACATATTTTATAATATTTTTATAATAATAATTATATATGAATGAACACTTTTTAATAATGTTTTTGTTATTAATAATACATATATAACAATATTATAGGAAGGATAATATGCAAATAAATATTCACAGGTTTTTTTATCATAATATAAATACATATTTTAAAGTTTTTTATAATAATAATAATATATGAACACTTTTTAGTAATGTTTTTGTAATTAATAATCCAAATATAATAATATTATAGAAACGATAATATGCAAATAAATATTGACAGGTTTTTTTAATCATAATATAAATACATAGTTTAAAGTTTTTTTATAATAATAATTATATATGAATGAACACTTTTTAGTAATGTTTTTGTAATTAATAATACAAATATAATAATATTATAGAAACGATAATATGCAAATAAATATTGACAGGTTTTTTTGATCATAATATAAATACATAGTTTAAAGTTTTTTTATAATAATAATTATATATGAATGAACACTTTTTAATAATGTTTTTGTTATGAATAATACATATATAATAATATTATAGGAAGGATAATATACAAATAAATATATATAAATGTTTTTGATCATAATATAAATACATATTTTATAATAATTTAATAATAATAATAATATATGAATGAACACTTTTTAATAATGTTTTTGTTATTAATAATACATATATAATAATATTATAGGAAGGATAATATACAAATAATTATATAAAAATGTTTTTGATCATAATATAAATACATATTTTATAATATTTTTATAATAATAATTATATATGAATGAA
Organism: Macrosteles quadrilineatus; assembly: GCF_028750875.1. Taxonomy (NCBI): domain Eukaryota; kingdom Metazoa; phylum Arthropoda; class Insecta; order Hemiptera; family Cicadellidae; genus Macrosteles; species Macrosteles quadrilineatus. The sequence continues at coordinate 57,345 of NW_026543038.1, read as the reverse complement.
CACTTTTTAATAATGTTTTTGTTATTAATAATACATATATAATAATATTATAGGAAGGATAATATGCAAATAAATATTCACAGTTTTTTTTATCATAATATAAATACATATTTTAAAGTTTTTTATAATAATAATAATATATGAATGAACACTTTTTAGTAATGTTTTTGTAATTAATAATACAAATATAATAATATTATAGAAACGATAATATGCAAATAAATATTGACAGGTTTTTTTGATCATAATATAAATACATAGTTTAAAGTTTTTTTATAATAATAATTATATATGAATGAACACTTTTTAGTAATGTTTTTGTAATTAATAATACAAATATAATAATATTATAGAAACGATAATATGCAAATAAATATTGACAGGTTTTTTTGATCATAATATAAATACATAGTTTAAAGTTTTTTTATAATTATAATTATATATGAATGAACACTTTTTAATAATGTTTTTGATATGAATAATACATATATAATAATATTATAGGAAGGATTATATACAAATAAATATATATAAATGTTTTTGATTATAATATAAATACATATTTTATAATATTTTTATAATAATAATTATATATGAATGAACACTTTTTAATAATGTTTTTGTTATTAATAATACATATATAATAATATTATAGGAAGGATAATATACAAATAAATATATATAAATGTTTTTGATCATAATATAAATACATATTTTATAATATTTTTATAATTATAATTATATATGATGAACACTTTTTAATAATGATTTTAATAATAATAATACATATATATTAATATTATAGTAAGGATAATATGCAATTAAATATTGACAGGTTTTTTTTATCATATTATAAATACATATTTTAAAATTTTTATATAAAAATAATTATATATGAATGAACAATTTTTAATGATGTTTTTGTAATTAATAATACATATATAATAATATTATAGGAAGGATAATATGCAAATAAATATTCACAGGTTTTTTTTATCATAATATAAATACATATTTTAAAGTTTTTTATAATAATAATTATATATGAATGAACACTTTTTAGTAATGTTTTTGTAATTAATAATACAAATATAATAATATTATAGAAACGATAATATGAAAATAAATATTGACAGGTTTTTTTGATCATAATATAAAAACATAGTTTAAAGTTTTTTTATAATTATAATTATATATGAATGAACACTTTTTAATAATGTTTTTGATATGAATAATACATATATAATAATATTATAGGAAGGATTATATACAAATAAATATATATAAATGTTTTTGATTATAATATAAATACATATTTTATAATATTTTTATAATAATAATTATATATGAATGAACACTTTTTAATAATGTTTTTGTTATTAATAATACATATATAATAATATTATAGGAAGGATAATATACAAATAAATATATATAAATGTTTTTGATCATAATATAAATACATATTTTATAATATTTTTATAATTATAATTATATATGATGAACACTTTTTAATAATGATTTTAATAATAATAATACATATATATTAATATTATAGTAAGGATAATATGCAATTAAATATTGACAGGTTTTTTTTATCATATTATAAATACATATTTTAAAATTTTTATATAAAAATAATTATATATGAATGAACAATTTTTAATGATGTTTTTGTAATTAATAATACATATATAATAATATTATAGGAAGGATAATATGCAAATAAATATTCACAGGTTTTTTTTATCATAATATAAATACATATTTTAAAGTTTTTTATAATAATAATTATATATGAATGAACACTTTTTAGTAATGTTTTTGTAATTAATAATACAAATATAATAATATTATAGAAACGATAATATGAAAATAAATATTGACAGGTTTTTTTGATCATAATATAAAAACATAGTTTAAAGTTTTTTTATAATTATAATTATATATGAATGAACACTTTTTAATAACGTTTTTGTTATGAATAATACATATATAATAATATTATAGGAAGGATTATATACAAATAAATATATAAAAATGTTTTTGATCATAATATAAATACATATTTTATAATATTTTTATAATTATAATTATATATGAATGAACACTTTTTAATAATGTTTTTAATAATAATAATACATATATATTAATATTATAGTAAGGATAATATGCAATTAAATATTGACAGGTTTTTTTTTATCATAATATAAATACACATTTTATAATTTTTATATAAAAATAATTATATATGAATGAACACTTTTTAATGATGTTTTTGTTATTAATAATACATATATAATAATATTATAGGAAGGATAATATACAAATAAATATATATAAATGTTTTTGATCATAATATAAATACATATTTTATAATATTTTTATAATAATAATTATATATGAATGAACACTTTTGAATAATGTTTTTGTTATTAATAATACATATATAATAATATTATAGGAAGGATAATATACAAATAAATATATATAAATGTTTTTGATCATAATATAAATACATATTTTATAATATTTTTATAATAATAATTATATATGAATGAACACTTTTTAATAATGTTTTTGTTATTAATAATACATATATAACAATATTATAGGAAGGATAATATGCAAATAAATATTCACAGGTTTTTTTATCATAATATAAATACATATTTTAAAGTTTTTTATAATAATAATAATATATGAACACTTTTTAGTAATGTTTTTGTAATTAATAATCCAAATATAATAATATTATAGAAACGATAATATGCAAATAAATATTGACAGGTTTTTTTAATCATAATATAAATACATAGTTTAAAGTTTTTTTATAATAATAATTATATATGAATGAACACTTTTTAGTAATGTTTTTGTAATTAATAATACAAATATAATAATATTATAGAAACGATAATATGCAAATAAATATTGACAGGTTTTTTTGATCATAATATAAATACATAGTTTAAAGTTTTTTTATAATAATAATTATATATGAATGAACACTTTTTAATAATGTTTTTGTTATGAATAATACATATATAATAATATTATAGGAAGGATAATATACAAATAAATATATATAAATGTTTTTGATCATAATATAAATACATATTTTATAATAATTTTATAATAATAATAATATATGAATGAACACTTTTTAATAATGTTTTTGTTATTAATAATACATATATAATAATATTATAGGAAGGATAATATACAAATAAATATATAAAAATGTTTTTGATCATAATATAAATACATATTTTATAATATTTTTATAATAATAATTATATATGAATGAACACTTTTTAATAATGTTTTTGTTATTAATAATACATATATAATAATATTATAGGAAGGATAATATGCAAATAAATATTCACAGGTTTTTTTATCATAATATAAATACATATTTTAAAGTTTTTTATAATAATAATAATATATGAATGAACACTTTTTAGTAATGTTTTTGTAATTAATAATACAAATATAATAATATTATAGAAACGATAATATGCAAATAAATATTGACAGGTTTTTTTGATCATAATATAAATACATAGTTTAAAGTTTTTTTATAATAATAATTATATATGAATGAACACTTTTTAGTAATGTTTTTGTAATTAATAATACAAATATAATAATATTATAGAAACGATAATATGCAAATAAATATTGACAGGTTTTTTTGATCATAATATAAATACATAGTTTAAAGTTTTTTTATAATTATAATTATATATGAATGAACACTTTTTAATAATGTTTTTGATATGAATAATACATATATAATAATATTATAGGAAGGATTATATACAAATAAATATATATAAATGTTTTTGATTATAATATAAATACATATTTTATAATATTTTTATAATAATAATTATATATGAATGAACACTTTTTAATAATGTTTTTGTTATTAATAATACATATATAATAATATTATAGGAAGGATAATATACAAATAAATATATATAAATGTTTTTGATCATAATATAAATACATATTTTATAATATTTTTATAATTATAATTATATATGATGAACACTTTTTAATAATGATTTTAATAATAATAATACATATATATTAATATTATAGTAAGGATAATATGCAATTAAATATTGACAGGTTTTTTTTATCATATTATAAATACATATTTTAAAATTTTTATATAAAAATAATTATATATGAATGAACAATTTTTAATGATGTTTTTGTAATTAATAATACATATATAATAATATTATAGGAAGGATAATATGCAAATAAATATTCACAGGTTTTTTTTATCATAATATAAATACATATTTTAAAGTTTTTTATAATAATAATTATATATGAATGAACACTTTTTAGTAATGTTTTTGTAATTAATAATACAAATATAATAATATTATAGAAACGATAATATGAAAATAAATATTGACAGGTTTTTTTGATCATAATATAAAAACATAGTTTAAAGTTTTTTTATAATTATAATTATATATGAATGAACACTTTTTAATAACGTTTTTGTTATGAATAATACATATATAATAATATTATAGGAAGGATTATATACAAATAAATATATAAAAATGTTTTTGATCATAATATAAATACATATTTTATAATATTTTTATAATTATAATTATATATGAATGAACACTTTTTAATAATGTTTTTAATAATAATAATACATATATATTAATATTATAGTAAGGATAATATGCAATTAAATATTGACAGGTTTTTTTTTATCATAATATAAATACACATTTTATAATTTTTATATAAAAATAATTATATATGAATGAACACTTTTTAATGATGTTTTTGTTATTAATAATACATATATAATAATATTATAGGAAGGATAATATACAAATAAATATATATAAATGTTTTTGATCATAATATAAATACATATTTTATAATATTTTTATAATAATAATTATATATGAATGAACACTTTTGAATAATGTTTTTGTTATTAATAATACATATATAATAATATTATAGGAAGGATAATATACAAATAAATATATATAAATGTTTTTGATCATAATATAAATACATATTTTATAATATTTTTATAATAATAATTATATATGAATGAACACTTTTTAATAATGTTTTTGTTATTAATAATACATATATAACAATATTATAGGAAGGATAATATGCAAATAAATATTCACAGGTTTTTTTATCATAATATAAATACATATTTTAAAGTTTTTTATAATAATAATAATATATGAACACTTTTTAGTAATGTTTTTGTAATTAATAATCCAAATATAATAATATTATAGAAACGATAATATGCAAATAAATATTGACAGGTTTTTTTAATCATAATATAAATACATAGTTTAAAGTTTTTTTATAATAATAATTATATATGAATGAACACTTTTTAGTAATGTTTTTGTAATTAATAATACAAATATAATAATATTATAGAAACGATAATATGCAAATAAATATTGACAGGTTTTTTTGATCATAATATAAATACATAGTTTAAAGTTTTTTTATAATAATAATTATATATGAATGAACACTTTTTAATAATGTTTTTGTTATGAATAATACATATATAATAATATTATAGGAAGGATAATATACAAATAAATATATATAAATGTTTTTGATCATAATATAAATACATATTTTATAATAATTTTATAATAATAATAATATATGAATGAACACTTTTTAATAATGTTTTTGTTATTAATAATACATATATAATAATATTATAGGAAGGATAATATACAAATAAATATATAAAAATGTTTTTGATCATAATATAAATACATATTTTATAATATTTTTATAATAATAATTATATATGAATGAACACTTTTTAATAATGTTTTTGTTATTAATAATACATATATAATAATATTATAGGAAGGATAATATGCAAATAAATATTCACAGGTTTTTTTATCATAATATAAATACATATTTTAAAGTTTTTTATAATAATAATAATATATGAATGAACACTTTTTAGTAATGTTTTTGTAATTAATAATACAAATATAATAATATTATAGAAACGATAATATGCAAATAAATATTGACAGGTTTTTTTGATCATAATATAAATACATAGTTTAAAGTTTTTTTATAATAATAATTATATATGAATGAACACTTTTTAGTAATGTTTTTGTAATTAATAATACAAATATAATAATATTATAGAAACGATAATATGCAAATAAATATTGACAGGTTTTTTTGATCATAATATAAATACATAGTTTAAAGTAATAATAATATTATAGGAAGGATTATATACAAATAAATATATATAAATGTTTTTGATTATAATATAAATACATATTTTATAATATTTTTATAATAATAATTATATATGAATGAACACTTTTTAATAATGTTTTTGTTATTAATAATACATATATAATAATATTATAGGAAGGATAATATACAAATAAATATATATAAATGTTTTTGATCATAATATAAATACATATTTTATAATATTTTTATAATTATAATTATATATGATGAACACTTTTTAATAATGATTTTAATAATAATAATACATATATATTAATATTATAGTAAGGATAATATGCAATTAAATATTGACAGGTTTTTTTTATCATATTATAAATACATATTTTAAAATTTTTATATAAAAATAATTATATATGAATGAACAATTTTTAATGATGTTTTTGTAATTAATAATACATATATAATAATATTATAGGAAGGATAATATGCAAATAAATATTCACAGGTTTTTTTTATCATAATATAAATACATATTTTAAAGTTTTTTATAATAATAATTATATATGAATGAACACTTTTTAGTAATGTTTTTGTAATTAATAATACAAATATAATAATATTATAGAAACGATAATATGAAAATAAATATTGACAGGTTTTTTTGATCATAATACAAAAACATAGTTTAACGTTTTTTTATAATTATAATTATATATGAATGAACACTTTTTAATAATGTTTTTGTTATGAATAATACATATATAATAATATTATAGGAAGGATTATATACAAATAAATATATAAAAATGTTTTTGATCATAATATAAATACATATTTTATAATATTTTTATAATTATAATTATATATGAATGAACACTTTTTAATAATGTTTTTAATAATAATAATACATATATATTAATATTATAGGAAGGATAATATGCAATTAAATATTGACAGGTTTTTTTTTATCATAATATAAATACATATTTTATAATATTTTTATAATAATAATTATATATGAATGAACACTTTTGAATAATGTTTTTGTTATTAATAATACATATATAATAATATTATAGGAAGGATAATATACAAATAAATATATATAAATGTTTTTGATCATAATATAAATACATATTTTATAATATTTTTATAATAATAATTATATATGAATGAACACTTTTTAATAATGTTTTTGTTATTAATTATACATATATAATAATATTATAGGAAGGATAATATACAAATAAATATATATAAATGTTTTTGATCATAATATAAATACATATTTTATAATATTTTTATAATAATAATTATATATGAATGAACACTTTTTAATAATGTTTTTGTTATTAATAATACATATATAACAATATTATAGGAAGGATAATATGCAAATAAATATTCACAGGTTTTTTTATCATAATATAAATACATATTTTAAAGTTTTTTATAATAATAATAATATATGAACACTTTTTAGTAATGTTTTTGTAATTAATAATCCAAATATAATAATATTATAGAAACGATAATATGCAAATAAATATTGACAGGTTTTTTTTTATCATAATATAAATACATAGTTTAAAGTTTTTTTATAATAATAATTATATATGAATGAACACTTTTTAGTAATGTTTTTGTAATTAATAATACAAATATAATAATATTATAGAAACGATAATATGCAAATAAATATTGACAGGTTTTTTTGATCATAATATAAATACATAGTTTAAAGTTTTTTTATAATAATAATTATATATGAATGAACACTTTTTAATAATGTTTTTGTTATGAATAATACATATATAATAATATTATAGGAAGGATAATATACAAATAAATATATATAAATGTTTTTGATCATAATATAAATACATATTTTATAATAATTTTATAATAATAATAATATATGAATGAACACTTTTTAATAATGTTTTTGTTATTAATAATACATATATAATAATATTATAGGAAGGATAATATACAAATAAATATATAAAAATGTTTTTGATCATAATATAAATACATATTTTATAATATTTTTATAATAATAATTATATATGAATGAACACTTTTTAATAATGTTTTTGTTATTAATAATACATATATAATAATATTATAGGAAGGATAATATGCAAATAAATATTCACAGGTTTTTTAATCATAATATAAATACATATTTTAAAGTTTTTTATAATAATAATAATATATGAATGAACACTTTTTAGTAATGTTTTTGTAATTAATAATACAAATATAATAATATTATAGAAACGATAATATGCAAATAAATATTGACAGGTTTTTTTGATCATAATATAAATACATAGTTTAATGTTTTTTTATAATAATAATTATATATGAATGAACACTTTTTAGTAATGTTTTTGTAATTAATAATACAAATATAATAATATTATAGAAACGATAATATGCAAATAAATATTGACAGGTTTTTTTGATCATAATATAAATACATAGTTTAAAGTTTTTTTATAATTAAAATTATATATGAATGAACACTTTTTAATAATGTTTTTGATATGAATAATACATATATAATAATATTATAGGAAGGATTATATACAAATAAATATATATAAATGTTTTTGATTATAATATAAATACATATTTTATAATATTTTTATAATAATAATTATATATGAATGAACACGTTTTAATAATGTGTTTGTTATTAATAATACATATATAATAATATTATAGGAAGGATAATATACAAATAAATATATATAAATGTTTTTGATCATAATATAAATACATATTTTATAATATTTTTATAATTATAATTATATATGATGAACACTTTTTAATAATGATTTTAATAATAATAATACATATATATTAATATTATAGTAAGGATAATATGCAATTAAATATTGACAGGTTTTTTTTATCATATTATAAATACATATTTTAAAATTTTTATATAAAAATAATTATATATGAATGAACAATTTTTAATGATGTTTTTGTAATTAATAATACATATATAATAATATTATAGGAAGGATAATATGCAAATAAATATTCACAGGTTTTTTTTATCATAATATAAATACATATTTTAAAGTTTTTTATAATAATAATTATATATGAATGAACACTTTTTAGTAATGTTTTTGTAATTAATAATACAAATATAATAATATTATAGAAACGATAATATGAAAATAAATATTGACAGGTTTTTTTGATCATAATATAAAAACATAGTTTAAAGTTTTTTTATAATTATAATTATATATGAATGAACACTTTTTCATAATGTTTTTGTTATGAATAATACATATATAATAATATTATAGGAAGGATAATATACAAATAAATATATAAAAATGTTTTTGATCATAATATAAATACATATTTTATAATATTTTTATAATTATAATTATATATGAATGAACACTTTTTAATAATGTTTTTAATAATAATAATACATATATATTAATATTATAGGAAGGATAATATGCAATTAAATATTGACAGGTTTTTTTTTATCATAATATAAATACATATTTTATAATTTTTATATAAAAATAATTATATATGAATGAACACTTTTTAACGATGTTTTTGTTATTAATAATACATATATAATAATATTATAGGAAGGATAATATACAAATAAATATATATAAATGTTTTTGATCATAATATAAATACATATTTTATAATATTTTTTTAATAATAATTATATATGAATGAACACTTTTGAATAATGTTTTTGTTATTAATAATACATATATAATAATATTATAGGAAGGATAATATACAAATAAATATATATAAATGTTTTTGATCATAATATAAATACATATTTTATAATATTTTTATAATAATAATTATATATGAATGAACACTTTTTAATAATGTTTTTGTTATTAATAATACATATATAATAATATTATAGGAAGGATAATATGCAAATAAATATTCACAGGTTTTTTTGATCATAATATAAATACATAGTTTAAAGTTTTTTTATAATAATAATTATATATGAATGAACACTTTTTAGTAATGTTTTTGTAATTATTAATACAAATATAATAATATTATAGAAACGATAATATGCAAATAAATATTGACAGGTTTTTTTGATCATAATATAAATACATAGTTTAAAGTTTTTTTATAATAATAATTATATATGAATGAACACTTTTTAGTAATGTTTTTGTAATTAATAATACAAATATAATAATATTATAGAAACGATAATATGCAAATAAATATTGACAGGTTTTTTTGATCATAATATAAATACATAGTTTAAAGTTTTTTTATAATTATAATTATATATGAATGAACACTTTTTAATAATGTTTTTGTTATTAATAATACATATATAATAATATTATAGGAAGTATAATATACAAATAAATATATATAAATGTTTTTGATCATAATATAAATACATATTTTATAATAATTTTATAATAATAATAATATATGAATGAACACTTTTTAATAATGTTTTTGTTATTAATAATACATATATAATAATATTATAGGAAGGACAATATACAAATAAATATATAAAAATGTTTTTGATCATAATATAAATACATATTTTATAATATTTTTATAATAATAATTATATATGAATGAACACTTTTTAATAATGTTTTTGTTATTAATAATACATATATAATAATATTATAGGAAGGATAATATGCAAATAAATATTCACAGGTTTTTTTTATCATAATATAAATACATATTTTAAAGTTTTTTATAATAATAATAATATATGAATGAACACTTTTTAGTAATGTTTTTGTAATTAATAATACAAATATAATAATATTATAGAAACGATAATATGCAAATAAATATTGACAGGTTTTTTTTGATCATAATATAAATACATAGTTTAAAGTTTTTTTATAATAATAATTATATATGAATGAACACTTTTTAGTAATGTTTTTGTAATTAATAATACAAATATAATAATATTATAGAAACGATAATATGCAAATAAATATTGACAGGTTTTTTTGATCATAATATAAATACATAGTTTAAAGTTTTTTTATAATTATAATTATATATGAATGAACACTTTTTAATAATGTTTTTGTTATGAATAATACATACATAATAATATTATAGGAAGGATAATATAAAAATAAATATATATAAATGTTTTTGATTATAATATAAATACATATTTTATAATATTTTTATAATAATAATTATATTTGAATGAACACTTTTTAATAATGTTTTTGTTATTAATAATACATATATAATAATATTATAGGAAGGATAATATACAAATAAATATATATAAATGTTTTTGATCATTATATAAATACATATTTTATAATATTTTTATAATTATAATTATATATGATGAACACTTTTTAATAATGATTTTAATAATAATAATACATATATATTAATATTATAGTAAGGATAATATGCAATTAAATATTGACAGGTTTTTTTTATCATATTATAAATACATATTTTAAAATTTTTATATAAAAATAATTATATATGAATGAACAATTTTTAATGATGTTTTTGTAATTAATAATACATATATAATAATATTATAGGAAGGATAATATGCAAATAAATATTCACAGGTTTTTTTTATCATAATATAAATACATATTTTAAAGTTTTTTATAATAATAATTATATATGAATGAACACTTTTTAGTAATGTTTTTGTAATTAATAATACAAATATAATAATATTATAGAAACGATAATATGAAAATAAATATTGACAGGTTTTTTTGATCATAATATAAATACATAGTTTAAAGTTTTTTTATAATTATAATTATATATGAATGAACACTTTTTAATAATGTTTTTGTTATGAATAATACATATATAATAATATTATAGGAAGGATAATATACAAATAAATATATAAAAATGTTTTTGATCATAATATAAATACATATTTTATAATATTTTTATAATTATAATTATATATGAATGAACACTTTTTAATAATGTTTTTGTTATGAATAATACATACATAATAATATTATAGGAAGGATAATATACAAATAAATATATATAAATGTTTTTGATTATAATATAAATACATATTTTATAATATTTTTATAATAATAATTATATATGAATGAACACTTTTTAATAATGTTTTTGTTATTAATAATACATATATAATAATATTATAGGAAGGATAATATGCAAATAAATATTCACAGGTTTTTTTTATCATAATATAAATACATATTTTAAAGTTTTTTATAATAATAATAATATATGAATGAACACTTTTTAGTAATGTTTTTGTAATTAATAATACAAATATAATAATATTATAGAAACGATAATATGCAAATAAATATTGACAGGTTTTTTTGATCATAATATAAATACATAGTTTAAAGTTTTTTTATAATAATAATTATATAAGAATGAACACTTTTTAGTAATGTTTTTGTAATTAATAATACAAATATAATAATATTATAGAAACGATAATATGCAAATAAATATTGACAGGTTTTTTTGATCATAATATAAATACATAGTTTAAAGTTTTTTTATAATTATAATTATATATGAATGAACACTTTTTAATAATGTTTTTGTTATGAATAATACATATATAATAATATTATAGGAAGGATAATATACAAATAAATATATATAAATGTTTTTGATTATAATATAAATACATAATTTATAATATTTTTATAATAATAATTATATATGAATGAACACTTTTTAATAATGTTTTTGTTATTAATAATACAAATATAATAATATTATAGAAACGATAATATGCAAATAAATATTGACAGGTTTTTTTGATCATAATATAAATACATAGTTTAAAGTTTTTTTATAATTATAATTATATATGAATGAACACTTTTTAATAATGTTTTTGTTATTAATAATACATATATAATAATATTATAGGAAGGATAATATACAAATAAATATATATAAATGTTTTTGATCATAATATAAATACATATTTTATAATATTTTTATAATTATAATTATATATGAATGAACACTTTTTAATAATGTTTTTAATAGTAATAATACATATATATTAATATTATAGTAAGGATAATATGCAATTAAATATTGACAGGTTTTTTTTATCATAATATAAATACATATTTAAAAATTTTTATATAAAAATAATTATATATGAATGAACACTTTTTAATGATGTTTTTGTTATTAATAATACATATATAATAATATTTTAGGAAGGATAATATACAAATAAATATATATAAATGTTTTTGATCATAATATAAATACATATTTTATAATATTTTTATAATAATAATTTTATATAAATGAATACTTTTGAATAATGTTTTTGTTATTAATAATACATATATAATAATATTATAGGAAGGATAATATACAAATAAATATATATAAATGTTTTTGATCATAATATAAATACATATTTTATAATATTTTTATAATAATAATTATATATGAATGAACACTTTTTAATGATGTTTTTGTAATTAATAATACATATATAATAATATTATAGGAAGGATAATATGCAAATAAATATTCACAGTTTTTTTTTATCATAATATAAATACATATTTAAAAGTTTTTTATAATAATAATTATATATGAATGAACACTTTTTAGTAATGTTTTTGTAATTAATAATACAAATATAATAATATTATAGAAACGATAATATGAAAATAAATATTGACAGGTTTTTTTGATCATAATATAAATACATAGTTTAATGTTTTTTTATAATTATAATTATATATGAATGAACACTTTTTAATAATGTTTTTGTTATGAATAATACTTATATAATAATATTATAGTAAGGATAATATGCAATTAAATATTGACAGGTTTTTTTATCATAATATAAATACATATTTTATAATTTTTATATAAAAATAATTATATATGAATGAACACTTTTTAATGATGTTTTTGTTATTAATAATACATATATAATAATATTATAGGAAGGATAATATACAAATAAATATATATAAATGTTTTTGATCATAATATAAATACATATTTTATAATATTTTTATAATAATAATTATATATGAATGAACACTTTTGAATAATGTTTTTGTTATTAATAATACATATATAATAATATTATAGGAAGGATAATATACAAATAAATATATATAAATGTTTTTGATCATAATATAAATACATATTTTATAATATTTTTATAATAATAATTATATATGAATGAACACTTTTTAATAATGTTTTTGTTATTAATAATACATATATAATAATATTATAGGAAGGATAATATGCAAATAAATATTTACAGGTTTTTTTATCATAACATAAATACATATTTTAAAGTTTTTTATAATAATAATAATATATGAATGAACACTTTTTAGTAATGTTTTTGTAATTAGTAATACAAATATAATAATATTATAGAAACGATAATATGCAAAAAAATATTGACAGGTTTTTTTTATCATAATATAAATACATAGTTTAAAGTTTTTTTATAATAATAATTATATATGAATGAACACTTTTTAGTAATGTTTTTGTAATTAATAATACAAATATAATAATATTATAGAAACGATAATATGCAAATAAATATTGACAGGTTTTTTTGATCATAATATAAATACATAGTTTAAAGTTTTTTTATAATTATAATTATATATGAATGAACACTTTTTAATAATGTTTTTGTTATGAATAATACATATATAATAATATTATAGGAAGGATAATATACAAATAAATATATATAAATGTTTTTGATCATAATATAAATACATATTTTATAATATTTTTTTAATAATAATAATATATGAATGAACACTTTTTAATAATGTTTTTGTTATGAATAATACATATATAATAATATTATAGGAAGGATAATATACAAATAAATATATATAAATGTTTTTGATCATAATATAAATACATATTTTATAATATTTTTATAATAATAATTATATATGAATGAACACTTTTTAATGATGTTTTTGTAATTAATAATACATATATAATAATATTATAGGAAGGATAATATGCAAATAAATATTCACAGTTTTTTTTTATCATAATATAAATACATATTTAAAAGTTTTTTATAATAATAATTATATATGAATGAACACTTTTTAGTAATGTTTTTGTAATTAATAATACAAATATAATAATATTATAGAAACGATAATATGAAAATAAATATTGACAGGTTTTTTTGATCATAATATAAATACATAGTTTAAAGTTTTTTTTATAATTATAATTATATATGAATGAACACTTTTTAATAATGTTTTTGTTATGAATAATACATATATAATAATATTATAGGAAGGATAATATACAAATAAATATATAAAAATGTTTTTGATCATAATATAAATACATATTTTATAATATTTTTTTAATTATAATTATATATGAATGAACACTTTTTAATAATGTTTTTAATAATAATAATACATATATATTAATATTATAGTAAGGATAATATGCAATTAAATATTGACAGGTTTTTTTTATCATAATATAAATACATATTTTATAATTTTTATATAAAAATAATTATATATAAATGAACACTTTTTAATGATGTTTTTGTTATTAATAATACATATATAATAATATTATAGGAAGGATAATATACAAATAAATATATATAAATGTTTTTGATCATAATATAAATACATATTTTATAATATTTTTATAATAATAATTATATATGAATGAACACTTTTTAATAATGTTTTTGTTATTAATAATACATATATAATAATATTATAGGAAGGATAATATGCAAATAAATATTCACAGGTTTTTTTGATCATAATATAAATACATAGTTTAAAGTTTTTTTATAATAATAATTATATATGAATGAACACTTTTTAGTAATGTTTTTGTAATTAATAATACAAATATAATAATATTATAGAAACGATAATATGCAAATAAATATTGACAGGTTTTTTTGATCATAATATAAATACATAGTTTAAAGTTTTTTTATAATTATAATTATATATGAATGAACACTTTTTAATAATGTTTTTGTTATGAATAATACATATATAATAATATTATAGGAAGGATAATATACAAATAAATATATATAAATGTTTTTGATCATAATATAAATACATATTTTATAATATTTTTATAATAATAATATATGAATGAACACTTTTTAATAATGTTTTTGTTATGAATAATACATATATAATAATATTAAAGGAAGGATAATATACAAATAAATATATATAAATGTTTTTGATCATAATATAAATACATATTTTATAATATTTTTATAATAATAATTATATATGAATGAACACTTTTTAATAATGTTTTTGTTATTAATAATACATATATAATAATATTATAGGAAGGATAATATACAAATAAATATATATAAATGTTTTTGATCATAATATAAATACATATTTTATAATATTTTTATAATAATAATTATATATGAATGAACACTTTTTAATGATGTTTTTGTAATTAATAATACATATATAATAATATTATAGGAAGGATAATATGCAAATAAATATTCACAGTTTTTTTTTATCATAATATAAATACATATTTAAAAGTTTTTTATATTAATAATTATATATGAATGAACACTTTTTAGTTATGTTTTTGTAATTAATAATACAAATATAATAATATTATAGAAACGATAATATGAAAATAAATATTGACAGGTTTTTTTGATCATAATATAAATACATAGTTTAAAGTTTTTTTATAATTATAATTATATATGAATGAGAACTTTTTAATAATGTTTTTGTTATGAATAATACATATAT
Source organism: Macrosteles quadrilineatus (assembly GCF_028750875.1). Classification (NCBI taxonomy): domain Eukaryota; kingdom Metazoa; phylum Arthropoda; class Insecta; order Hemiptera; family Cicadellidae; genus Macrosteles; species Macrosteles quadrilineatus. The sequence continues at coordinate 40,201 of NW_026543038.1, read as the reverse complement.
AATAATATTATAGGAAGGATAATATACAAATAAATATATAAAAATGTTTTTTATCATAATATAAATACATATTTTATAATATTTTTATAATTATAATTATATATGAATGAACACTTTTTAATAATGTTTTTAATAATAATAATACATATATATTAATATTATAGTAAGGATAATATGCAATTAAATATTGACAGGTTTTTTTTATCATAATATAAATACATATTTTATAATTTTTATATAAAAATAATTATATATGAATGAACACTTTTTAATGATGTTTTTGTTATTAATAATACATATATAATAATATTATAGGAAGGATAATATACAAATAAATATATATAAATGTTTTTGATCATAATATAAATACATATTTTATAATATTTTTATAATAATAATTATATATGATTGAACACTTTTTAATGATGTTTTTGTAATTAATAATACATATATAATAATATTATAGGAAGGATAATATGCAAATAAATATTCACAGTTTTTTTTTATCATAATATAAATACATATTTAAAAGTTTTTTATAATAATAATTATATATGAATGAACACTTTTTAGTAATGTTTTTGTAATTAATAATACAAATATAATAATATTATAGAAACGATAATATGAAAATAAATATTGACAGGTTTTTTTGATCATAATATAAATACATAGTTTAAAGTTTTTTTTATAATTATAATTATATATGAATGAACACTTTTTAATAATGTTTTTGTTATGAATAATACATATATAATAATATTATAGGAAGGATAATATACAAATAAATATATAAAAATGTTTTTGATCATAATATAAATACATATTTTATAATATTTTTTTAATTATAATTATATATGAATGAACACTTTTTAATAATGTTTTTAATAATAATAATACATATATATTAATATTATAGTAAGGATAATATGCAATTAAATATTGACAGGTTTTTTTTATCATAATATAAATACATATTTTATAATTTTTATATAAAAATAATTATATATAAATGAACACTTTTTAATGATGTTTTTGTTATTAATAATACATATATAATAATATTATAGGAAGGATAATATACAAATAAATATATATAAATGTTTTTGATCATAATATAAATACATATTTTATAATATTTTTATAATAATAATTATATATGAATGAACACTTTTTAATAATGTTTTTGTTATTAATAATACATATATAATAATATTATAGGAAGGATAATATGCAAATAAATATTCACAGGTTTTTTTGATCATAATATAAATACATAGTTTAAAGTTTTTTTATAATAATAATTATATATGAATGAACACTTTTTAGTAATGTTTTTGTAATTAATAATACAAATATAATAATATTATAGAAACGATAATATGCAAATAAATATTGACAGGGTTTTTTGATCATAATATAAATACATAGTTTAAAGTTTTTTTATAATTATAATTATATATGAATGAACACTTTTTAATAATGTTTTTGTTATTAATAATACATATATAATAATATTATAGGAAGGATAATATACAAATAAATATATATAAATGTTTTTGATCATAATATAAATACATATTTTATAATATTTTTATAATTATAATTATATATGAATGAACACTTTTTAATAATGTTTTTAATAGTAATAATACATATATATTAATATTATAGTAAGGATAATATGCAATTAAATATTGACAGGTTTTTTTTATCATAATATAAATACATATTTAAAAATTTTTATATAAAAATAATTATATATGAATGAACACTTTTTAATGATGTTTTTGTTATTAATAATACATATATAATAATATTATAGGAAGGATAATATACAAATAAATATATATAAATGTTTTTGATCATAATATAAATACATATTTTATAATATTTTTATAATAATAATTTTATATAAATGAATACTTTTGAATAATGTTTTTGTTATTAATAATACATATATAATAATATTATAGGAAGGATAATATACAAATAAATATATATAAATGTTTTTGATCATAATATAAATACATATTTTATAATATTTTTATAATAATAATTATATATGAATGAACACTTTTTAATGATGTTTTTGTAATTAATAATACATATATAATAATATTATAGGAAGGATAATATGCAAATAAATATTCACAGTTTTTTTTTATCATAATATAAATACATATTTAAAAGTTTTTTATAATAATAATTATATATGAATGAACACTTTTTAGTAATGTTTTTGTAATTAATAATACAAATATAATAATATTATAGAAACGATAATATGAAAATAAATATTGACAGGTTTTTTTGATCATAATATAAATAAATAGTTTAAAGTTTTTTTATAATTATAATTATATATGAATGAACACTTTTTAATAATGTTTTTGTTATGAATAATACATATATAATAATATTATAGGAAGGATAATATACAAATAAATATATATAAATGTTTTTGATCATAATATAAATACATATTTTATAATATTTTTATAATTATAATTATATATGAATGAACACTTTTTAATAATGTTTTTAATAATAATAATACATATATATTAATATTATAGTAAGGATAATATGAAAATAAATATTCACAGGTTTTTTTTATCATAATATAAATACACATTTTAAAGTTTTTTATAATAATAATTATATATGAATGAACACTTTTTAGTAATGTTTTTGTAATTAATAATACAAATATAATAATATTATAGAAACGATAATATGAAAATAAATATTGACAGGTTTTTTTGATCATAATATAAATACATAGTTTAATGTTTTTTTATAATTATAATTATATATGAATGAACACTTTTTAATAATGTTTTTGTTATGAATAATACTTATATAATAATATTATAGTAAGGATAATATGCAATTAAATATTGACAGGTTTTTTTATCATAATATAAATACATATTTTATAATTTTTATATAAAAATAATTATATATGAATGAACACTTTTTAATGATGTTTTTGTTATTAATAATACATATATAATAATATTATAGGAAGGATAATATACAAATAAATATATATAAATGTTTTTGATCATAATATAAATACATATTTTATAATATTTTTATAATAATAATTATATATGAATGAACACTTTTGAATAATGTTTTTGTTATTAATAATACATATATAATAATATTATAGGAAGGATAATATACAAATAAATATATATAAATGTTTTTGATCATAATATAAATACATATTTTATAATATTTTTATAATAATAATTATATATGAATGAACACTTTTTAATAATGTTTTTGTTATTAATAATACATATATAATAATATTATAGGAAGGATAATATGCAAATAAATATTCACAGGTTTTTTTATCATAACATAAATACATATTTTAAAGTTTTTTATAATAATAATAATATATGAATGAACACTTTTTAGTAATGTTTTTGTAATTAGTAATACAAATATAATAATATTATAGAAACGATAATATGCAAAAAAATATTGACAGGTTTTTTTAATCATAATATAAATACATAGTTTAAAGTTTTTTTATAATAATAATTATATATGAATGAACACTTTTTAGTAATGTTTTTGTAATTAATAATACAAATATAATAATATTATAGAAACGATAATATGCAAATAAATATTGACAGGTTTTTTTGATCATAATATAAATACATAGTTTAAAGTTTTTTTATAATTATAATTATATATGAATGAACACTTTTTAATAATGTTTTTGTTATGAATAATACATATATAATAATATTATAGGAAGGATAATATACAAATAAATATATATAAATGTTTTTGATCATAATATAAATACATATTTTATAATATTTTTATAATAATAATAATATATGAATGAACACTTTTTAATAATGTTTTTGTTATGAATAATACATATATAATAATGTTATAGGAAGGATAATATACAAATAAATATATATAAATGTTTTTGATCATAATATAAATACATATTTTATAATATTTTTATAATAATAATTATATATGAATGAACACTTTTTAATAATGTTTTTGTTATTAATAATACATATATAATAATATTATAGGAAGGATAATATACAAATAAATATATATAAATGTTTTTGATCATAATATAAATACATATTTTATAATATTTTTATAATAATAATTATATATGAATGAACACTTTTTAATGATGTTTTTGTAATTAATAATACATATATAATAATATTATAGGAAGGATAATATGCAAATAAATATTCACAGTTTTTTTTTATCATAATATAAATACATATTTAAAAGTTTTTTATATTAATAATTATATATGAATGAACACTTTTTAGTAATGTTTTTGTAATTAATAATACAAATATAATAATATTATAGAAACGATAATATGAAAATAAATATTGACAGGTTTTTTTGATCATAATATAAATACATAGTTTAAAGTTTTTTTATAATTATAATTATATATGAATGAGAACTTTTTAATAATGTTTTTGTTATGAATAATACATATATAATAATATTATAGGAAGGATAATATACAAATAAATATATAAAAATGTTTTTGATCATAATAAATACATATTTTATAATATTTTTATAATTATAATTATATATGAATGAACACTTTTTAATAATGTTTTTAATAATAATAATACATATATATTAATATTATAGTAAGGATAATATGCAATTAAATATTGACAGGTTTTTTTTTATCATAATATAAATACATATTTTATAATTTTTATATAAAAATAATTATATATGAATGAACACTTTTTAATGATGTTTTTGTTATTAATAATACATATATAATAATATTATAGGAAGGATAATATACAAATAAATATATATAAATGTTTTTGATCATAATATAAATACATATTTTATAATATTTTTATAATAATAATTATATATGAATGAACACTTTTTAATAATGTTTTTGTAATTAATAATACATATATAATAATATTATAGGAAGGATAATATGCAAATAAATATTCAGAGTTTTTTTTTATCATAATATAAATACATATTTAAAAGTTTTTTATAATAATAATTATATATGAATGAACACTTTTTAGTAATGTTTTTGTAATTAATAATACAAATATAATAATATTATAGAAACGATAATATGAAAATAAATATTGACAGGTTTTTTTGATCATAATATAAATACATTGTTTAAAGTTTTTTTATAATTATAATTATATATGAATGAACACTTTTTAATAATGTTTTTGTTATGAATAATACATATATAATAATATTATAGGAAGGATAATATACAAATAAATATATAAAAATGTTTTTGATCATAATATAAATACATATTTTATAATATTTTTTTAATTATAATTATATATGAATGAACACTTTTTAATAATGTTTTTAATAATAATAATACATATATATTAATATTATAGTAAGGATAATATGCAATTAAATATTGACAGGTTTTTTTTATCATAATATAAATACATATTTTATAATTTTTATATAACAATAATTATATATGAATGAACACTTTTTAATGATGTTTTTGTTATTAATAATACATATATAATAATATTATAGGAAGGATAATATACAAATAAATATATATAAATGTTTTTGATCATAATATAAATACATATTTTATAATATTTTTATAATAATAAATATATATGAATGAACACTTTTGAATAATATTTTTGTTATTAATAATACATATATAATAATATTATAGGAAGGATAATATACAAATAAATATATATAAATGTTTTTGATCATAATATAAATACATATTTTATAATATTTTTATAATAATAATTATATATGAATGAACACTTTTTAATAATGTTTTTGTTATTAATAATACATATATAATAATATTATAGGAAGGATAATATGCAAATAAATATTCACAGGTTTTTTTATCATAATATAAATACATATTTTAAAGTTTTTTATAATAATAATAATATATGAATGAACACTTTTTAGTAATGTTTTTGTAATTAATAATACAAATATAATAATATTATAGAAACGATAATATGCAAATAAATATTGACAGGTTTTTTTGATCATAATATAAATACATAGTTTAAAGTTTTTTTATAATAATAATTATATATGAATGAACACTTTTTAGTAATGTTTTTGTAATTAATAATACAAATATAATAATATTATAGAAACGATAATATGCAAATAAATATTGACAGGTTTTTTTGATCATAATATAAATACATAGTTTAAAGTTTTTTTATAATAATAATTATATATGAATGAACACTTTTTAGTAATGTTTTTGTAATTAATAATACAAATATAATAATATTATAGAAACAATAATATGCAAATAAATATTGACAGGTTTTTTTGATCATATAATAAATACATAGTTTAAAGTTTTTTTATAATTATAATTATATATGAATGAACACTTTTTAATAATGTTTTTGTTATGAATAATACATATATAATAATATTATAGGAAGGATAATATACAAATAAATATATATAAATGTTTTTGATCATAATATAAATACATATTTTATAATAATTTTATAATAATAATAATATATGAATGAACACTTTTTAATAATGTTTTTGTTATTAATAATACATATATAATAATATTATAGGAAGGATAATATACAAATAAATATATAAAAATGTTTTTGATCATAATATAAATACATATTTTATAATATTTTTATAATAATAATTATATATGAATGAACACTTTTTAATAATGTTTTTGTTATTAATAATACATATATAATAATATTATAGGAAGGATAATATGCAAATAAATATTCACAGGTTTTTTTATCATAATATAAATACATATTTTAAAGTTTTTTATAATAATAATAATGTATGAATGAACACTTTTTAGTAATGTTTTTGTAATTAATAATACAAATATAATAATATTATAGAAACGATAATATGCAAATAAATATTGACAGGTTTTTTTTATCATAATATAAATACATAGTTTAAAGTTTTTTTATAATAATAATTATATATGAATGAACACTTTTTAGTAATGTTTTTGTAATTAATAATACAAATATAATAATATTATAGAAACAATAATATGCAAATAAATATTGACAGGTTTTTTTGATCATATAATAAATACATAGTTTAAAGTTTTTTTATAATTATAATTATATATGAATGAACACTTTTTAATAATGTTTTTGTTATGAATAATACATATATAATAATATTATAGGAAGGATAATATACAAATAAATATATATAAATGTTTTTGATCATAATATAAATACATATTTTATAATATTTTTATAATAATAATTATATATGAATGAACACTTTTTAATAATGTTTTTGTTATTAATAATACATATATAATAATATTATAGGAAGGATAATATACAAATAAATATATATAAATGTTTTTGATCATAATATAAATACATATTTTATAATATTTTTATAATTATAATTATATATGATAAACACTTTTTAATAATGATTTTAATAATAATAATACATATATATTAATATTATAGTAAGGATAATATGCAATTAAATATTGACAGGTTTTTTTATCATAATATAAATACATATTTTAAAGTTTTTTATAATAATAATTATATATGAATGAACACTTTTTAGTAATGTTTTTGTAATTAATAATACAAATATAATAATATTATAGAAACGATAATATGAAAATAAATATTGACAGGTTTTTTTGATCATAATATAAATACATATTTTAAAGTTTTTTATAATAATAATTATATATGAATGAACACTTTTTAGTAATGTTTTTGTAATTAATAATACAAATATAATAATATTATAGAAACGATAATATGAAAATAAATATTGACAGGTTTTTTTGATCATAATATAAATACATAGTTTAAAGTTTTTTTATAATTATGATTATATATGAATGAACACTTTTTAATAATGTTTTTGTTATGAATAATACATATATAATAATATTATAGGAAAGATAATATACAAATAAATATATAAAAATGTTTTTGATCATAATATAAATACATATTTTATAATATTTTTATAATTATAATTATATATGAATGAACACTTTTTAATAATGTTTTTAATAATAATAATACATATATATTAATATTATAGTAAGGATAATATGCAATTAAATATTGAAAGGTTTTTTTTTATCATAATATAAATACATATTTTATAATTTTTATATAAAAATAATTATATATGAATGAACACTTTTTAATGATGTTTTTGTTATTAATAATACATATATAATAATATTATAGGAAGGATAATATACAAATAAATATATATAAATGTTTTTGATCATAATATAAATACATATTTTATAATATTTTTATAATAATAATTATATATGAATGAACACTTTTTAATAATGTTTTTGTTATTAATAATACATATATAATAATATTATAGGAAGGATAATATGCAAATAAATATTCACAGGTTTTTTTTATCATAATATAAATACATAGTTTAAAGTTTTTTTATAATAATAATTATATATGAATGAACACTTTTTAGTAATTTTTTTGTAATTAATAATACAAATATAATAATATTATAGAAACGATAATATGCAAATAAATATTGACAGGTGTTTTTGATCATAATATAAATACATAGTTTAAAGTTTTTTTATAATTATAATTATATATGAATGAACACTTTTTAATAATGTTTCTGTTATGAATAATACATATATAATAATATTATAGGAAGGATAATATACAAATAAATATATATAAATGTTTTTGATCATAATATAAAAACATATTTTATAATATTTTTATAATTATAATTATATATGAATGAACACTTTTGAATAATGTTTTTGTTATTAATAATATATATATAATAATATTATAGGAAGGATAATATACAAATAAATATATATAAATGTTTTTGATCATAATATAAATACATATTTTATAATATTTTTATTATAATAATTATATATGAATGAACACTTTTTAATAATGTTTTTGTTATTAATAATACATATATAATAATATTATAGGAAGAATAATATGCAAATAAATATTCACAGGTTTTTTTATCATAATATAAATACATATTTTAAAGTTTTTTATAATAATAATAATAATATATGAATGAACACTTTTTAGTAATGTTTTTGTAATTAATAATCCAAATATAATAATATTATAGAAACGATAATATGGAAATAAATATTGACAGGTTTTTTTGATCATAATATAAATACATAGTTTAAAGTCTTTTTATAATAATAATTATATATGAATGAACATTTTTTAGTAATGTTTTTGTAATTAATAATACAAATATAATAATATTATAGAAACGATAATATGCAAATAAATATTGACAGGTTTTTTTTATCATAATATAAATACATAGTTTAAAGTTTTTTTATAATTATAATTATATATGAATGAACACTTTTTAATAATGTTTTTGTTATGAATAATACATATATAATAATATTATAGGAAGGATAATATACAAATAAATATATATAAATGTTTTTGATCATAATATAAATACATATTTTATAATATTTTTATAATAATAATTATATATGAATGAACACTTTTTAATAATGTTTTTGTTATGAATAATACATATATAATAATATTATAGGAAGGATAATATACAAATAAATATATATAAATGTTTTTGATCATAATATAAATACATATTTTATAATATTTTTATAATAATAATTATATATGAATGAACACTTTTTAATAATGTTTTTGTTATTAATAATACATATATAATGATATTATAGGAAGGATAATATACAAATAAATATATATAAATGTTTTTGATCATAATATAAATACATATTTTATAATATTTTTATAATTATAATTATATATGAATGAACACTTTTTAATAATGTTTTTAATAATAATAATACATATATATTAATATTATAGTAAGGATAATATGCAATTAAATATTGACAGGTTTTTTTTATCATAATATAAATACATATTTTAAAATTTTTATATAAAAATAATTATATATGAATGAACACTTTTTAATGATGTTTTTGTTATTAATAATACATATATAATAATATTATAGGAAGGATAATATACAAATAAATATATATAAATGTTTTTGATCATAATATAAATACATATTTTATAATATTTTTATAATAATAATTTTATATGAATGAACACTTTTGAATAATGTTTTTGTTATTAATAATACATATATAATAATATTATAGGAAGGATAATATACAAATAAATATATATAAATGTTTTTGATCATAATATAAATACATATTTTATAATATTTTTATAATAATAATTATATATGAATGAACACTTTTTAATGATGTTTTTGTAATTAATAATACATATATAATAATATTATAGGAAGGATAATATGCAAATAAATATTCACAGTTTTTTTTTATCATAATATAAATACATATTTTAAAGTTTTTTATAATAATAATTATATATGAATGAACACTTTTTAGTAATGTTTTTGTAATTAATAATACAAATATAATAATATTATAGAAACGATAATATGCAAATAGATATTGACAGGTTTTTTTGAACATAATATAAATACATAGTTTAAAGTTTTTTTATAATAATAATTATATATGAATGAACACTTTTTAGTAATGTTTTTGTAATTAATAATACAAATATAATAATATTATAGAAACGATAATATGCAAATAAATATTGACAGGTTTTTTGATCATAATATAAATACATAGTTTAAAGTTTTTTTATAATTATAATTATATATGAATGAACACTTTTTAATAATGTTTTTGTTATGAATAATACATATATAATAATATTATAGAAAGGATAATATACAAATAAATATATATAAATGTTTTTGATCATAATATAAATACATATTTTATAATATTTTTATAATAATAATAATATATGAATGAACACTTTTTAATAATGTTTTTGTTATTAATAATACATATATAATAATATTATAGGAAGGATAATATACAAATAAATATATATAAATGTTTTTGATCATAATATAAAAACATATTTTATAATATTTTTATAATAATAATTATATATGAATGAACACTTTTTAATAATGTTTTTGTTATTAATAATACATATAGAATAATATTATAGGAAGGATAATATACAAATAAATATATATAAATGTTTTTGATCATAATATAAATACATATTTTATAATATTTTTATAATTATAATTATATATGAATGAACACTTTTTAATAATGTTTTTGTTATTAATAATACATATATAATAATATTATAGGAAGGATAATATACAAATAAATATATATAAATGTTTTTGATCATAATATAAATACATATTTTATAATATTTTTATAATAATAATTACATATGAATGAACACTTTTTAATAATGTTTTTGTTATTAATAATACATATATAATAATATTATAGGAAGGATAATATACAAATAAATATATATAAATGTTTTTGATCATAATATAAATACATATTTTATAATATTTTTTATAATTATAATTATATATGAATGAACACTTTTTAATAATGTTTTTAATAATAATAATACATATATATTAATATTATAGGAAGGATAATATGCAATTAAATATTGAAAGGTTTTTTTTATCATAATATAAATACATATTTTAAATCTTTTTATAATAATAATTATATATGAATGAACACTTTTTAGTAATGTTTTTGTAATTAATAATACAAATATAATAATATTATAGAAACGATAATATGAAAATAAATATTGACAGGTTTTTTTGATCATAATATAAATACATAGTTTAAAGTTTTTTTATAATTATAATTATATATGAATGAACACTTTTTAATAATGTTTTTGTTATGAATAATACATATATAATAATATTATAGGAAGGATAATATACAAATAAATATATATAAATGTTTTTGATCATAATATAAAAACATATTTTATAATATTAAAAAGTATTCATATATAATTATTTTTATATAAAAATTTTAAAATATGTATTTATATTATGATAAAAAAAACCTGTCAATATTTAATTGCATATTATCCTTACTATAATATTAATATATATGTATTATTATTATTAAAAACATTATTAAAAAGTGTTCATTCATATATAATTATAATTATAAAAATATTATAAAATATGTATTTATATTATGATCAAAAACATTTATATATATTTATTTGTATATTATCCTTCCTATAATATCATTATATATGTATTATTAATAACAAAAACATTATTAAAAAGTGTTCATTCATATATAATTATTATTATAAAAATATTATAAAATATGTATTTATATTATGATCAAAAACATTTATATATATTTATTTGTATATTATCCTTCCTATAATATTATTATATATGTATTATTCATAACAAAAACATTATTAAAAAGTGTTCATTCATATATAATTATTATTATAAAAATATTATAAAATATGTATTTATATTATGATCAAAAACATTTATATATATTTATTTGTATATTATCCTTCCTATAATATTATTATATATGTATTATTCATAACAAAAACATTATTAAAAAGTGTTCATTCATATATAATTATAATTATAAAAAAACTTTAAACTATGTATTTATATTATGATAAAAAAAACCTGTCAATATTTATTTGCATATTATCGTTTCTATAATATTATTATATTTGTATTATTAATTACAAAAACATTACTAAAAAGTGTTCATTCATATATAATTATTATTATAAAAAGACTTTAAACTATGTATTTATATTATGATCAAAAAAACCTGTCAATATTTATTTCCATATTATCGTTTCTATAATATTATTATATTTGGATTATTAATTACAAAAACATTACTAAAAAGTGTTCATTCATATATTATTATTATTATTATAAAAAACTTTAAAATATGTATTTATATTATGATAAAAAAACCTGTGAATATTTATTTGCATATTATTCTTCCTATAATATTATTATATATGTATTATTAATAACAAAAACATTATTAAAAAGTGTTCATTCATATATAATTATTATTATAAAAATATTATAAAATATGTATTTATATTATGATCAAAAACATTTATATATATTTATTTGTATATTATCCTTCCTATAATATTATTATATATATATTATTAATAACAAAAACATTATTCAAAAGTGTTCATTCATATATAATTATAATTATAAAAATATTATAAAATATGTTTTTATATTATGATCAAAAACATTTATATATATTTATTTGTATATTATCCTTCCTATAATATTATTATATATGTATTATTCATAACAAAAACATTATTAAAAAGTGTTCATTCATATATAATTATAATTATAAAAAAACTTTAAACTATGTATTTATATTATGATCAAAAAAACCTGTCAATATTTATTTGCATATTATCGTTTCTATAATATTATTATATTTGTATTATTAATTACAAAAAAATTACTAAAAAGTGTTCATTCATATATAATTATTATTATAAAAAAACTTTAAACTATGTATTTATATTATGATCAAAAAAACCTGTGAATATTTATTTGCATATTATCCTTCCTATAATATTATTATATATGTATTAATAATAACAAAAACATTATTAAAAAGTGTTCATTCATATATAATTATTATTATAAAAATATTATAAAATATGTATTTATATTATGATCAAAAACATTTATATATATTTATTTGTATATTATCCTTCCTATAATATTATTATAAATGTATTATTAATAACAAAAACATCATTAAAAAGTGTTCATTCATATATAATTATTTTTATATAAAAATTATAAAATATGTATTTATATTATGATAAAAAAAAACCTTTCAATATTTAATTGCATATTATCCTTACTATAATATTAATATATATGTATTATTATTATTAAAAACATTATTAAAAAGTGTTCATTCATATATAATTATAATTATAAAAATATTATAAAATATGTATTTATATTATGATCAAAAACATTTTTATATATTTATTTGTATATTATCTTTCCTATAATATTATTATATATGTATTATTCATAACAAAAACATTATTAAAAAGTGTTCATTCATATATAATCATAATTATAAAAAAACTTTAAACTATGTATTTATATTATGATCAAAAAAACCTGTCAATATTTATTTTCATATTATCGTTTCTATAATATTATTATATTTGTATTATTAATTACAAAAACATTACTAAAAAGTGTTCATTCATATATAATTATTATTATAAAAAACTTTAAAATATGTATTTATATTATGATCAAAAAAACCTGTCAATATTTATTTTCATATTATCGTTTCTATAATATTATTATATTTGTATTATTAATTACAAAAACATTACTAAAAAGTGTTCATTCATATATAATTATTATTATAAAAAACTTTAAAATATGTATTTATATTATGATAAAAAAACCTGTCAATATTTAATTGCATATTATCCTTACTATAATATTAATATATATGTATTATTATTATTAAAATCATTATTAAAAAGTGTTCATCATATATAATTATAATTATAAAAATATTATAAAATATGTATTTATATTATGATCAAAAACATTTATATATATTTATTTGTATAATATCCTTCCTATAATATTATTATATATGTATTATTAATAACAAAAACATTATTAAAAAGTGTTCATTCATATATAATTATTATTATAAAAATATTATAAAATATGTATTTATATTATGATCAAAAACATTTATATATATTTATTTGTATATTATCCTTCCTATAATATTATTATATATGTATTATTCATAACAAAAACATTATTAAAAAGTGTTCATTCATATATAATTATAATTATAAAAAAACTTTAAACTATGTATTTATTATATGATCAAAAAAACCTGTCAATATTTATTTGCATATTATTGTTTCTATAATATTATTATATTTGTATTATTAATTACAAAAACATTACTAAAAAGTGTTCATTCATATATAATTATTATTATAAAAAAACTTTAAACTATGTATTTATATTATGATAAAAAAAACCTGTCAATATTTATTTGCATATTATCGTTTCTATAATATTATTATATTTGTATTATTAATTACAAAAACATTACTAAAAAGTGTTCATTCATACATTATTATTATTATAAAAAACTTTAAAATATGTATTTATATTATGATAAAAAAACCTGTGAATATTTATTTGCATATTATCCTTCCTATAATATTATTATATATGTATTATTAATAACAAAAACATTATTAAAAAGTGTTCATTCATATATAATTATTATTATAAAAATATTATAAAATATGTATTTATATTATGATCAAAAACATTTTTATATATTTATTTGTATATTATCCTTCCTATAATATTATTATATATGTATTATTAATAACAAAAACATTATTAAAAAGTGTTCATTCATATATTATTATTATTATAAAATTATTATAAAATATGTATTTATATTATGATCAAAAACATTTATATATATTTATTTGTATATTATCCTTCCTATAATATTATTATATATGTATTATTCATAACAAAAACATTATTAAAAAGTGTTCATTCATATAAAATTATAATTATAAAAAAACTTAAAACTATGTATTTATATTATGATCAAAAAAACCTGTCAATATTTATTTGCATATTATCGTTTCTATAATATTATTATATTTGTATTATTAATTACAAAAACATTAATAAAAAGTGTTCATTCATATATAATTATTATTATAAAAAAACTTTAAACTATGTATTTATATTATGATCAAAAAAACCTGTCAATATTTATTTGCATATTATCGTTTCTATAATATTATTATATTTGTATTATTAATTACAAAAACATTACTAAAAAGTGTTCATTCATATATAATTATTATTATAAAAAAACTTTAAACTATGTATTTATATTATGATCAAAAAAACCTGTCAATATTTATTTGCATATTATCGTTTCTATAATATTATTATATTTGTATTATTAATTACAAAAACATTACTAAAAAGTGTTCATTCATATATTATTATTATTATAAAAAACTTTAAAATATGTATTTATATTATGATAAAAAAACCTGTGAATATTTATTTGCATATTATCCTTCCTATAATATTATTATATATGTATTATTAATAACAAAAACATTATTAAAAAGTGTTCATTCATATATAATTATTATTATAAAAATATTATAAAATATGTATTTATATTATGATCAAAAACATTTATATATATTTATTTGTATATTATCCTTCCTATAATATTATTATATATGTATTATTAATAACAAAAATATTATTCAAAAGTGTTCATTCATATATATTTATTATTATAAAAATATTATAAAATATGTATTTATATTATGATCAAAAACATTTATATATATTTATTTGTATATTATCCTTCCTATAATATTATTATATATGTATTATTAATAACAAAAACATCATTAAAAAGTGTTCATTCATATATAATTATTGTTATATAAAAATTATAAAATATGTATTTATATTATGATAAAAAAAACCTGTCAATATTTAATTGCATATTATCCTTACTATAATATTAATATATATGTATTATTATTATTAAAAACATTATTAAAAAGTGTTCATTCATATATAATTATAATTAAAAAAATATTATAAAATATGTATTTATATTATGATCAAAAACATTTTTATATATTTATTTGTATATTATCCTTCCTATAATATTATTATATATGTATTATTCATAACAAAAACATTATTAAAAAGTGTTCATTCATATATAATTATAATTATAAAAAAACTTTAAACAATGTATTTATATTATGATCAAAAAAACCTGTCAATATTTATTTTCATATTATCGTTTCTATAATATTATTATATTTGTATTATTAATTACAAAAACATTACTAAAAAGTGTTCATTCATATATAATTATTATTATAAAAAACTTTTAAATATGTATTTATATTATGATAAAAAAAAACTGTGAATATTTATTTGCATATTATCCTTCCTATAATATTATTATATATGTATTATTAATTACAAAAACATTATTAAAAAGTGTTCATTCATATATAATTATTATTATAAAAATATTATAAAATATGTATTTATATTATGATCAAAAACATTTATATATATTTATTTGTATATTATCCTTCCTATAATATTATTATATATGTATTATTAATAACAAAAACATCATTAAAAAGTGTTCATTCATATATAATTATTTTTATATAAAAATTATAAAATATGTATTTATATTATGATAAAAAAAACCTGTCAATATTTAATTGCATATTATCCTTACTATAATATTAATATATATGTATTATTATTATTAAAAACATTATTAAAAAGTGTTCATTCATATATAATTATAATTATAAAAATATTATAAAATATGTATTTATTATGATCAAAAACATTTTTATATATTTATTTGTATATTATCCTTCCTATAATATTATTATATATGTATTATTCATAACAAAAACATTATTGAAAAGTTCTCATTCATATATAATTATAATTTTAAAAAAACTTTAAACTATGTATTTATATTATGATCAAAAAAACCTGTCAATATTTATTTTCATATTATCGTTTCTATAATATTATTATATTTGTATTATTAATTACAAAAACATTACTAAAAAGTGTTCATTCATATATAATTATTAATATAAAAAACTTTTAAATATGTATTTATATTATGATAAAAAAAAACTGTGAATATTTATTTGCATATTATCCTTCCTATAATATTATTATATATGTATTATTAATTACAAAAACATCATTAAAAAGTGTTCATTCATATATAATTATTATTATAAAAATATTATAAAATATGTATTTATATTATGATCAAAAACATTTATATATATTTATTTGTATATTATCCTTCCTATAATATTATTATATATGTATTATTCATAACAAAAACATTATTAAAAAGTGTTCATTCATATATAATTATAATTATAAAAAAACTTTAAACTATGTATTTATATTATGATCAAAAAAACCTGTCAATATTTATTTGCATATTATCGTTTCTATAATATTATTATATTTGTATTATTAATTACAAAAACATTACTAAAAAGTGTTCATTCATATATAATTATTATTATAAAAAAACTTTAAACTATGTATTTATATTATGATTAAAAAAACCTGTCAATATTTTTTTGCATATTATCGTTTCTATAATATTATTATATTTGTATTACTAATTACAAAAACATTACTAAAAAGTGTTCATTCATATATTATTATTATTATAAAAAACTTTAAAATATGTATTTATGCTATGATAAAAAAACCTGTGAATATTTATTTGCATATTATCCTTCCTATAATATTATTATATATGTATTATTAATAACAAAAACATTATTAAAAAGTGTTCATTCATATATAATTATTATTATAAAAATATTATAAAATATGTATTTATATTATGATCAAAAACATTTATATATATTTATTTGTATATTATCCTTCCTATAATATTATTATATATGTATTATTAATAACAAAAACATTATTCAAAAGTGTTCATTCATATATAATTATTATTATAAAAATATTATAAAATATGTATTTATATTATGATCAAAAACATTTATATATATTTATTTGTATATTATCCTTCCTATAATATTATTATATATGTATTATTAATAACAAAAACATCATTAAAAAGTGTTCATTCATATATAATTATTTTTATATAAAAATTATAAAATATGTATTTATATTATGATAAAAAAACCTGTCAATATTTAATTGCATATTATCCTTACTATAATATTATTATATAAGTATTATTCATAACAAAAACATTATTAAAAAGTGTTCATTCATATATAATTATAATTATAAAAAAACATTAAACTATGTATTTAAATTATGATCAAAAAAACCTGTCAATATTTATTTTCATATTATCGTTTCTATAATATTATTATATTTGTATTATTAATTACAAAAACATTACTAAAAAGTGTTCATTCATATATAATTATTATTATAAAAAACTTTAAAATATGTATTTATATTATGATAAAAAAAACCTGTGAATATTTATTTTCATATTATCCTTACTATAATATTAATATATATGTATTATTATTATTAAAAACATTATTAAAAAGTGTTCATTCATATATAATTATAATTATAAAAATATTATAAAATATGTATTTATATTATGATCAAAAACATTTATATATATTTATTTGTATATTATCCTTCCTATAATATTATTATATATGTATTATTCATAACAAAAACATTATTAAAAAGTGTTCATTCATATATAATTATAATTATAAAAAAACTTTAAACTATTTATTTATATTACAGTATTAGCCAAAATAAACAGTACCGAAACTAAATCAGCTGGTACCATTTTTAGTACTGTTTATTTTGGCTAATACTGTATGATCAAAAAAACCTGTCAATATTTATTTTCATATTATCGTTTCTATAATATTATTATATTTGTATTATTAATTACAAAAACATTACTAAAAAGTGTTCATTCATATATAATTATTATTATAAAAAACTTTTAAATATGTATTTATATTATGATAAAAAAAAACTGTGAATATTTATTTGCATATTATCCTTCCTATAATATTATTATATATGTATTATTAATTACAAAAACATCATTAAAAAGTGTTCATTCATATATAATTATTATTATAAAAATATTATAAAATATGTATTTATATTATGATCAAAAACATTTATATATATTTATTTGTATATTATCCTTCCTATAATATTATTATATATGTATTATTAATAACAAAAACATCATTAAAAAGTGTTCATTCATATATAATTATTTTTATATAAAAATTATAAAATATGTATTTATATTATGATAAAAAAAACCTGTCAATATTTAATTGCATATTATCCTTACTATAATATTAATATATATGTATTATTATTATTAAAAACATTATTAAAAAGTGTTCATTCATATATAATTATAATTATAAAAATATTATAAAATATGTATTTATTATGATCAAAAACATTTTTATATATTTATTTGTATATTATCCTTCCTATAATATTATTATATATGTATTATTCATAACAAAAACATTATTGAAAAGTTCTCATTCATATATAATTATAATTTTAAAAAAACTTTAAACTATGTATTTATATTATGATCAAAAAAACCTGTCAATATTTATTTTCATATTATCGTTTCTATAATATTATTATATTTGTATTATTAATTACAAAAACATTACTAAAAAGTGTTCATTCATATATAATTATTAATATAAAAAACTTTTAAATATGTATTTATATTATGATAAAAAAAAACTGTGAATATTTATTTGCATATTATCCTTCCTATAATATTATTATATATGTATTATTAATTACAAAAACATCATTAAAAAGTGTTCATTCATATATAATTATTATTATAAAAATATTATAAAATATGTATTTATATTATGATCAAAAACATTTATATATATTTATTTGTATATTATCCTTCCTATAATATTATTATATATGTATTATTCATAACAAAAACATTATTAAAAAGTGTTCATTCATATATAATTATAATTATAAAAAAACTTTAAACTATGTATTTATATTATGATCAAAAAAACCTGTCAATATTTATTTGCATATTATCGTTTCTATAATATTATTATATTTGTATTATTAATTACAAAAACATTACTAAAAAGTGTTCATTCATATATAATTATTATTATAAAAAAACTTTAAACTATGTATTTATATTATGATTAAAAAAACCTGTCAATATTTTTTTGCATATTATCGTTTCTATAATATTATTATATTTGTATTACTAATTACAAAAACATTACTAAAAAGTGTTCATTCATATATTATTATTATTATAAAAAACTTTAAAATATGTATTTATGCTATGATAAAAAAACCTGTGAATATTTATTTGCATATTATCCTTCCTATAATATTATTATATATGTATTATTAATAACAAAAACATTATTAAAAAGTGTTCATTCATATATAATTATTATTATAAAAATATTATAAAATATGTATTTATATTATGATCAAAAACATTTATATATATTTATTTGTATATTATCCTTCCTATAATATTATTATATATGTATTATTAATAACAAAAACATTATTCAAAAGTGTTCATTCATATATAATTATTATTATAAAAATATTATAAAATATGTATTTATATTATGATCAAAAACATTTATATATATTTATTTGTATATTATCCTTCCTATAATATTATTATATATGTATTATTAATAACAAAAACATCATTAAAAAGTGTTCATTCATATATAATTATTTTTATATAAAAATTATAAAATATGTATTTATATTATGATAAAAAAACCTGTCAATATTTAATTGCATATTATCCTTACTATAATATTATTATATAAGTATTATTCATAACAAAAACATTATTAAAAAGTGTTCATTCATATATAATTATAATTATAAAAAAACATTAAACTATGTATTTAAATTATGATCAAAAAAACCTGTCAATATTTATTTTCATATTATCGTTTCTATAATATTATTATATTTGTATTATTAATTACAAAAACATTACTAAAAAGTGTTCATTCATATATAATTATTATTATAAAAAACTTTAAAATATGTATTTATATTATGATAAAAAAAACCTGTGAATATTTATTTTCATATTATCCTTACTATAATATTAATATATATGTATTATTATTATTAAAAACATTATTAAAAAGTGTTCATTCATATATAATTATAATTATAAAAATATTATAAAATATGTATTTATATTATGATCAAAAACATTTATATATATTTATTTGTATATTATCCTTCCTATAATATTATTATATATGTATTATTCATAACAAAAACATTATTAAAAAGTGTTCATTCATATATAATTATAATTATAAAAAAACTTTAAACTATTTATTTATATTACAGTATTAGCCAAAATAAACAGTACCGAAACTAAATCAGCTGGTACCATTTTTAGTACTGTTTATTTTGGCTAATACTGTATGATCAAAAAAACCTGTCAATATTTATTTTCATATTATCGTTTCTATAATATTATTATATTTGTATTATTAATTACAAAAACATTACTAAAAAGTGTTCATTCATATATAATTATTATTATAAAAAACTTTTAAATATGTATTTATATTATGATAAAAAAAAACTGTGAATATTTATTTGCATATTATCCTTCCTATAATATTATTATATATGTATTATTAATTACAAAAACATCATTAAAAAGTGTTCATTCATATATAATTATTATTATAAAAATATTATAAAATATGTATTTATATTATGATCAAAAACATTTATATATATTTATTTGTATATTATCCTTCCTATAATATTATTATATATGTATTATTAATAACAAAAACATTATTCAAAAGTATTCATTTATATAAAATTATTATTATAAAAATATTATAAAATATGTATTTATATTATGATCAAAAACATTTATATATATTTATTTGTATATTATCCTTCCTATAATATTATTATATATGTATTATTAATAACAAAAACATCATTAAAAAGTGTTCATTCATATATAATTATTTTTATATAAAAATTTTTAAATATGTATTTATATTATGATAAAAAAAACCTGTCAATATTTAATTGCATATTATCCTTACTATAATATTAATATATATGTATTATTACTATTAAAAACATTATTAAAAAGTGTTCATTCATATATAATTATAATTATAAAAATATTATAAAATATGTATTTATATTATGATCAAAAACATTTATATATATTTATTTGTATATTATCCTTCCTATAATATTATTATATATGTATTATTAATAACAAAAACATTATTAAAAAGTGTTCATTCATATATAATTATAATTATAAAAAAACTTTAAACTATGTATTTATATTATGATCAAAAAACCCTGTCAATATTTATTTGCATATTATCGTTTCTATAATATTATTATATTTGTATTATTAATTACAAAAACATTACTAAAAAGTGTTCATTCATATATAATTATTATTATAAAAAAACTTTAAACTATGTATTTATATTATGATCAAAAAAACCTGTGAATATTTATTTGCATATTATCCTTCCTATAATATTATTATATATGTATTATTAATAACAAAAACATTATTAAAAAGTGTTCATTCATATATAATTATTATTATAAAAATATTATAAAATATGTATTTATATTATGATCAAAAACATTTATATATATTTATTTGTATATTATCCTTCCTATAATATTATTATATATGTATTATTAATAACAAAAACATCATTAAAAAGTGTTCATTCATATATAATTATTTTTATATAAAAATTATAAAATATGTATTTATATTATGATCAAAAAAACCTGTCAATATTTAATTGCATATTATCCTTACTATAATATTAATATATATGTATTATTATTATTAAAAACATTATTAAAAAGTGTTCATTCATATATAATTATAATTATAAAAATATTATAAAATATGTATTTATATTATGATAAAAAACATTTTTATATATTTATTTGTATATTATCCTTCCTATAATATTATTATATATGTATTATTCATAACAAAAACATTATTAAAAAGTTCTCATTCATATATAATTATAATTATAAAAAAACTTTAAACTATGTATTTATATTATGATCAAAAAAACCTGTCAATATTTATTTTCATATTATCGTTTCTATAATATTATTATATTTGTATTATTAATTACAAAAACATAACTAAAAAGTGTTCATTCATATATAATTATTAATATAAAAAACTTTTAAATATGTATTTATATTATGATAAAAAAAAACTGTGAATATTTATTTGCATATTATCCTTCCTATAATATTATTATATATGTATTATTAATTACAAAAACATCATTAAAAAGTGTTCATTCATATATAATTATTATTATAAAAATATTATAAAATATGTATTTATATTATGATCAAAAACATTTATATATATTTATTTGTATATTATCCTTCCTATAATATTATTATATATGTATTATTAATAACAAAAACATTATTAAAAAGTGTTCATTCATATATAATTATTATTATAAAAATATTATAAAATATGTATTTATATTATGATCAAAAACATTTATATATATTTATTTGTATATTATCCTTCCTTTAATATTATTATATATGTATTATTCATAACAAAAACATTATTAAAAAGTGTTCATTCATATATTATTATTATTATAAAAATATTATAAAATATGTATTTATATTATGATCAAAAACATTTATATATATTTATTTGTATATTATCCTTCCTATAATATTATTATATATGTATTATTCATAACAAAAACATTATTAAAAAGTGTTCATTCATATATAATTATAATTATAAAAAAACTTTAAACTATGTATTTATATTATGATCAAAAAAACCTGTCAATATTTATTTTCATATTATCGTTTCTATAATATTATTATATTTGTATTATTAATTACAAAAACATTACTAAAAAGTGTTCATTCATATATAATTATTATTATAAAAAACTTTTAAATATGTATTTATATTATGATAAAAAAAACTGTGAATATTTATTTGCATATTATCCTTCCTATAATATTATTATATATGTATTATTAATTACAAAAACATCATTAAAAAGTGTTCATTCATATATAATTATTATTATAAAAATATTATAAAATATGTATTTATATTATGATCAAAAACATTTATATATATTTATTTGTATATTATCCTTCCTATAATATGATTATATATGTATTATTAATAACAAAAACATTATTCAAAAGTATTCATTTATATAAAATTATTATTATAAAAATATTATAAAATATGTATTTATATTATGATCAAAAACATTTATATATATTTATTTGTATATTATCCTTCCTATAATATTATTATATATGTATTATTAATAACAAAAACATCATTAAAAAGTGTTCATTCATATATAATTATTTTTATATAAACATTTTTAAATATGTATTTATATTATGATAAAAAAACCTGTCAATATTTAATTGCATATTATCCTTACTATAATATTAATATATATGTATTATTACTATTAAAAACATTATTAAAAAGTGTTCATTCATATATAATTATAATTATAAAAATATTATAAAATATGTATTTATATTATGATCAAAAACATTTATATATATTTATTTGTATATTATCCTTCCTATAATATTATTATATATGTATTATTAATAACAAAAACATTATTAAAAAGTGTTCATTCATATATAATTATAATTATAAAAAAACTTTAAACTATGTATTTATATTATGATCAAAAAAACCTGTCAATATTTATTTGCATATTATCGTTTCTATAATATTATTATATTTGTATTATTAATTACAAAAACATTACTAAAAAGTGTTCATTCATATATAATTATTATTATAAAAAAACTTTAAACTATGTATTTATATTATGATCAAAAAAACCTGTGAATATTTATTTGCATATTATCCTTCCTATAATATTATTATATATGTATTATTAATAACAAAAACATTATTAAAAAGTGTTCATTCATATATAATTATTATTATAAAAATATTATAAAATATGTATTTATATTATGATCAAAAACATTTATATATATTTATTTGTATATTATCCTTCCTATAATATTATTATATATGTATTATTAATAACAAAAACATCATTAAAAAGTGTTCATTCATATATAATTATTTTTATATAAAAATTATAAAATATGTATTTATATTATGATAAAAAAAACCTGTCAATATTTAATTGCATATTATCCTTACTATAATATTAATATATATGTATTATTATTATTAAAAACATTATTAAAAAGTGTTCATTCATATATAATTATAATTAAAAAAATATTATAAAATATGTATTTATATTATGATCAAAAACATTTTTATATATTTATTTGTATATTATCCTTCCTATGATATTATTATATATGTATTATTCATAACAAAAACATTATTAAAAAGTGTTCATTCATATATAATTATAATTATAAAAAAACTTTAAACTATGTATTTATATTATGATCAAAAAAACCTGTCAATATTTATTTTCATATTATCGTTTCTATAATATTATTATATTTGTATTATTAATTACAAAAACATTACTAAAAAGTGTTCATTCATATATAATTATTATTATAAAAAACTTTTAAATATGTATTTATATTATGATAAAAAAAAACTGTGAATATTTATTTGCATATTATCCTTCCTATAATATTATTATATATGTATTATTAATTACAAAAACATCATTAAAAAGTGTTCATTCATATATAATTATTATTATAAATTTATTATAAAATATGTATTTATATTATGATCAAAAACATTTATATATATTTATTTGTATATTATCCTTCCTATAATATTATTATATATGTATTATTAATAACAAAAACATCATTAAAAAGTGTTCATTCATATATAATTATTTTTATATAAAAATTATAAAATATGTATTTATATTATGATAAAAAAAACCTGTCAATATTTAATTGCATATTATCCTTACTATAATATTAATATATATGTATTATTATTATTAAAAACATTATTAAAAAGTGTTCATTCATATATAATTATAATTATAAAAATATTATAAAATATGTATTTATATTATGATCAAAAACATTTTTATATATTTATTTGTATATTATCCTTCCTATAATATTATTATATATGTATTATTCATAACAAAAACATTATTAAAAAGTTCTCATTCATATATAATTATAATTATAAAAAAACTTTAAACTATGTATTTATATTATGATCAAAAAAACCTGTCAATATTTATTTTCATATTATCGTTTCTATAATATTATTATATTTGTATTATTAATTACAAAAACATTACTAAAAAGTGTTCATTCATATATAATTATTAATATAAAAAACTTTTAAATATGTATTTATATTATGATAAAAAAAAACTGTGAATATTTATTTGCATATTATCCTTCCTATAATATTATTATATATGTATTATTAATTACAAAAACATCATTAAAAAGTGTTCATTCATATATAATTATTATTATAAAAATATTATAAAATATGTATTTATATTATGATCAAAAACATTTATATATATTTATTTGTATATTATCCTTCCTATAATATTATTATATATGTATTATTAATAACAAAAACATTATTCAAAAGTGTTCATTCATATATAATTATTATTATAAAAATATTATAAAATATGTATTTATATTATGATCAAAAAAATTTATATATATTTATTTGTATATTATCCTTCCTATAATATTATTATATATGTATTATTCATAACAAAAACATTATTAAAAAGTGTTCATTCATATATTATTATTATTATAAAAATATTATAAAATATGTATTTATATTATGATCAAAAACATTTATATATATTTATTTGTATATTATCCTTCCTATAATATTATTATATATGTATTATTCATAACAAAAACATTATTAAAAAGTGTTCATTCAT
Organism: Macrosteles quadrilineatus; assembly: GCF_028750875.1. NCBI lineage: Eukaryota > Metazoa > Arthropoda > Insecta > Hemiptera > Cicadellidae > Macrosteles > Macrosteles quadrilineatus. The sequence goes on along the minus strand of NW_026543038.1, from coordinate 12,506 downwards.
ATATAATTATAATTATAAAAAAACTTTAAACTATGTATTTATATTATGATCAAAAAAACCTGTCAATATATATTTGCATATTATCGTTTCTATAATATTATTATATTTGTATTATTAATTACAAAAACATTACTAAAAAGTGTTCATTCATATATAATTATTATTATAAAAAAACTTTAAACTATGTATTTATATTATGATTAAAAAAACCTGTCAATATTTTTTTGCATATTATCGTTTCTATAATATTATTATATTTGTATTACTAATTACAAAAACATTACTAAAAAGTGTTCATTCATATATTATTATTATTATAAAAAACTTTAAAATATGTATTTATGTTATGATAAAAAAACCTGTAAATATTTATTTGCATATTATCCTTCCTATAATATTATTATATATGTATTATTAATAACAAAAACATTATTAAAAAGTGTTCATTCATATATAATTATTATTATAAAAATATTATAAAATATGTATTTATATTATGATCAAAAACATTTATATATATTTATTTGTATATTATCCTTCCTATAATATTATTATATATGTATTATTAATAACAAAAACATTATTCAAAAGTGTTCATTCATATATAATTATTATTATAAAAATATTATAAAATATGTATTTATATTATGATCAAAAACATTTATATATATTTATTTGTATATTATCCTTCCTATAATATTATTATATATGTATTATTAATAACAAAAACATCATTAAAAAGTGTTCATTCATATATAATTATTTTTATATAAAAATTATAAAATATGTATTTATATTATGATAAAAAAACCTGTCAATATTTAATTGCATATTATCCTTACTATAATATTATTATATAAGTATTATTCATAACAAAAACATTATTAAAAAGTGTTCATTCATATATAATTATAATTATAAAAAAACATTAAACTATGTATTTATATTATGATCAAAAAAACCTGTCAATATTTATTTTCATATTATCGTTTCTATAATATTATTATATTTGTATTATTAATTACAAAAACATTACTAAAAAGTGTTCATTCATATATAATTATTATTATAAAAAACTTTAAAATATGTATTTATATTATGATAAAAAAAACCTGTGAATATTTATTTGCATATTATCCTTACTATAATATTAATATATATGTATTATTATTATTAAAAACATTATTAAAAAGTGTTCATTCATATATAATTATAATTATAAAAATATTATAAAATATGTATTTATATTATGATCAAAAACATTTATATATATTTATTTGTATATTATCCTTCCTATAATATTATTATATATGTATTATTCATAACAAAAACATTATTAAAAAGTGTTCATTCATATATAGTTATAATTATAAAAAAACTTTAAACTATGTATTTATATTATGATCAAAAAAACCTGTCAATATTTATTTTCATATTATCGTTTCTATAATATTATTATATTTGTATTATTAATTACAAAAACATTACTAAAAAGTGTTCATTCATATATAATTATTATTATAAAAAACTTTTAAATATGTATTTATATTATGATAAAAAAAAACTGTGAATATTTATTTGCATATTATCCTTCCTATAATATTATTATATATGTATTATTAATTACAAAAACATCATTAAAAAGTGTTCATTCATATATAATTATTATTATAAAAATATTATAAAATATGTATTTATATTATGATCAAAAACATTTATATATATTTATTTGTATATTATCCTTCCTATAATATTATTATATATGTATTATTAATAACAAAAACATTATTCAAAAGTATTCATTTATATAAAATTATTATTATAAAAATATTATAAAATATGTATTTATATTATGATCAAAAACATTTATATATATTTATTTGTATATTATCCTTCCTAAAATATTATTATATATGTATTATTAATAACAAAAACATCATTAAAAAGTGTTCATTCATATATAATTATTTTTATATAAAAATTTTTAAATATGTATTTATATTATGATAAAAAAAACCTGTCAATATTTAATTGCATATTATCCTTACTATAATATTAATATATATGTATTATTACTATTAAAAACATTATTAAAAAGTGTTCATTCATATATAATTATAATTATAAAAATATTATAAAATATGTATTTATATTATGATCAAAAACATTTATATATATTTATTTGTATATTATCCTTCCTATAATATTATTATATATGTATTATTAATAACAAAAACATTATTAAAAAGTGTTCATTCATATATAATTATAATTATAAAAAAACTTTAAACTATGTATTTATATTATGATCAAAAAAACCTGTCAATATTTATTTGCATATTATCGTTTCTATAATATTATTATATTTGTATTATTAATTACAAAAACATTACTAAAAAGTGTTCATTCATATATAATTATTATTATAATTATATATATGTATTTATATTATGATCAAAAAAACCTGTCAATATTTATTTTCATATTATCGTTTCTATAATATTATTATATTTGTATTATTAATAACAAAAACATTATTAAAAAGTGTTCATTCATATATAATTATTATTATAAAAATATTATAAAATATGTATTTATATTATAATCAAAAACATTTATATATATTTATTTGTATATTATCCTTCCTATAATATTATTATGTATGTATTATTCATAACAAAAACATTATTAAAAAGTGTTCATTCATATATAATTATAATTATAAAAAAACTTTAAACTATGTATTTATATTATGATCAAAAAAACCTGTCAATATTTATTTGCATATTATCGTTTCTATAATATTATTATATTTGTATTATTAATTACAAAAACATTACTAAAAAGTGTTCATTCATATATAATTATTATTATAAAAAAACTTTAAACTATGTATTTATATTATGATCAAAAAAACCTGTCAATATTTATTTGCATATTATCGTTTCTATAATATTATTATATTTGTATTATTAATTACAAAAACATTACTAAAAAGTGTTCATTCATATATTATTATTATTATAAAAAACTTTAAAATATGTATTTATATTATGATAAAAAAAACCTGTGAATATTTATTTGCATATTATCCTTCCTATAATATTATTATATATGCATTATTAATAACAAAAACATTATTAAAAAGTGTTCATTCATATATAATTATTATTATAAAAATATTATAAAATATGTATTTATATTATAATCAAAAACATTTATATATATTTATTTGTATATTATCCTTCCTATAATATTATTATGTATGTATTATTCATAACAAAAACATTATTAAAAAGTGTTCATTCATATATAATTATAATTATAAAAATATTATAAAATATGTATTTATATTATGATCAAAAACATTTTTATATATTTATTTGTATATTATCCTTCCTATAATATTATTATATATGTATTATTCATAACAAAAACATTATTAAAAAGTGTTCATTCATATATAATTATAATTATAAAAAAACTTTAAACTATGTATTTATATTATGATCAAAAAAACCTGTCAATATTTATTTTCATATTATCGTTTCTATAATATTATTATATTTGTATTATTAATTACAAAAACATTACTAAAAAGTGTTCATTCATATATAATTATTATTATAAAAAACTTTAAAATATGTATTTATATTATGATAAAAAAAACCTGTGAATATTTATTTGCATATTATCCTTCCTATAATATTATTATATATGTATTATTAATTACAAAAACATCATTAAAAATTGTTCATTCATATATAATTATTTTTATATAAAAATTTTAAAATATGTATTTATAATATGATAAAAAAAACCTGTCAATATTTAATTGCATATTATCCTTACTATAATATTAATATATATGTATTATTATTATTAAAATCATTATTAAAAAGTGTTCATCATATATAATTATAATTATAAAAATATTATAAAATATGTATTTATATAATGATCAAAAACATTTATATATATTTATTTGTATATTATCCTTCCTATAATATTATTATATATGTATTATTAATAACAAAAACATTATTAAAAAGTGTTCATTCATATATAATTATTATTATAAAAATATTATAAAATATGTATTTATATTATAATCAAAAACATTTATATATATATATTTTTATATTATCCTTCCCATAATATTATTATGTATGTATTATTCATAACAAAAACATTATTAAAAAGTGTTCATTCATATATAACTATAATTATAAAAAAACTTTAAACTATGTATTTATATTATGATCAAAAAAACCTGTCAATATTTATTTGCATATTATCGTTTCTATAATATTATTATATTTGTATTATTAATTACAAAAACATTACTAAAAAGTGTTCATTCATATATAATTATTATTATAAAAAAACTTTAAACTATGTATTTATATTATGATAAAAAAAAAACCTGTCAATATTTATTTGCATATTATCGTTTCTATAATATTATTATATTTGTATTATTAATTACAAAAACATTACTAAAAAGTGTTCATTCATATATTATTATTATTATAAAAAACTTTAAAATATGTATTTATATTATGATAAAAAAAACCTGTGAATATTTATTTGCATATTATCCTTCCTATAATATTATTATATATGTATTATTAATAACAAAAACATTATTAAAAAGTGTTCATTCATATATAATTATTATTATAAAAATATTATAAAATATGTATTTATATTATGATCAAAAACATTTTTATATATTTATTTGTATATTGTCCTTCCTATAATATTATTATATATGTATTATTAATAACAAAAACATTATTAAAAAGTGTTCATTCATATATTATTATTATTATAAAATTATTATAAAATATGTATTTATATTATGATCAAAAACATTTATATATATTTATTTGTATATTATACTTCCTATAATATTATTATATATGTATTATTAATAACAAAAACATTATTAAAAAGTGTTCATTCATATATAATTATAATTATAAAAAAACTTTAAACTATGTATTTATATTATGATCAAAAAAACCTGTCAATATTTATTTGCATATTATCGTTTCTATAATATTATTATATTTGTATTATTAATTACAAAAACATTACTAAAAAGTGTTCATTCATATATAATTATTATTATAAAAAAACTTTAAACTATGTATTTATATTATGATCAAAAAAACCTGTCAATATTTATTTGCATATTATCGTTTCTATAATATTATTATATTTGTATTAATAATTACAAAAACATTACTAAAAAGTGTTCATTCATATATAATTATTATTATAAAAAAACTTTAAACTATGTATTTATATTATGATCAAAAAAACCTGTGAATATTTATTTGCATATTATCCTTCCTATAATATTATTATATATGTATTATTAATAACAAAAACATTATTAAAAAGTGTTCATTCATATATAATTATTATTATAAAAATATTATAAAATATGTATTTATATTATGATCAAAAACATTTATATATATTTATTTGTATATTATCCTTCCTATAATATTATTATATATGTATTATTAATAACAAAAACATTATTCAAAAGTGTTCATTCATATATAATTATTATTAAAAAAATATTATAAAATATGTATTTATATTATGATCAAAAACATTTATATATATTTATTTGTATATTATCCTTCCTATAATATTATTATATATGTATTATTAATAACAAAAACATCATTAAAAAGTGTTCATTCATATATAATTATTTTTATATAAAAATTATAAAATATGTATTTATATTATGATAAAAAAAACCTGTCAATATTTAATTGCATATTATCCTTCCTATAATATTAATATATATGTATTATTATTATTAAAAACATTATTAAAAAGTGTTCATTCATATATAATTATAATTATAAAAATATTATAAAATATGTATTTATATTATGATCAAAAACATTTTTATATATTTATTTGTATATTATCCTTCCTATAATATTATTATATATGTATTATTCATAACAAAAACATTATTAAAAAGTGTTCATTCATATATAATTATAATTATAAAAAAACTTTAAACTATGTTTTTATATTATGATCAAAAAAACCTGTCAATATTTATTTTCATATTATCGTTTCTATAATATTATTATATTTGTATTATTAATTACAAAAACATTACTAAAAAGTGTTCATTCATATATAATTATTATTATAAAAAAACTTTAAAATATGTATTTATATTATGATAAAAAAAACCTGTGAATATTTATTTGCATATTATCCTTCCTATAATATTATTATATATGTATTATTAATTACAAAAACATCATTAAAAATTGTTCATTCATATATAATTATTTTTATATAAAAATTTTAAAATATGTATTTATAATATGATAAAAAAAACCTGTCAATATTTAATTGCATATTATCCTTACTATAATATTAATATATATGTATTATTATTATTAAAATCATTATTAAAAAGTGTTCATCATATATAATTATAATTATAAAAATATTATAAAATATGTATTTATATTATGATCAAAAACATTTATATATATTTATTTGTATATTATCCTTCCTATAATATTATTATATATGTATTATTAATAACAAACACATTATTAAAACGTGTTCATTCATATATAATTATTATTATAAAAATATTATAAAATATGTATTTATATTATAATCAAAAACATTTATATATATTTATTTGTATATAATCCTTCCTATAATATTATTATATATGTATTATTCATATCAAAAACATTATTAAAAAGTGTTCATTCATATATAATTATAATTATAAAAAAACTTTAAACTATGTATTTATATTATGATCAAAAAAACCTGTCAATATTTATTTGCATATTATCGTTTCTATAATATTATTATATTTGTATTATTAATTACAAAAACATTACTAAAAAGTGTTCATTCATATATAATTATTATTATAAAAAAACTTTAAACTATGTATTTATATTATGATCAAAAAAACCTGTCAATATTTATTTGCATATTATCGTTTCTATAATATTATTATATTTGTATTATTAATTACAAAAACATTACTAAAAAGTGTTCATTCATATATTATTATTATTATAAAAAACTTTAAAATATGTATTTATATTATGATAAAAAAACCTGTGAATATTTATTTGCATATTATCCTTCCTATAATATTATTATATATGTATTATTAATAACAAAAACATTATTAAAAAGTGTTCATTCATATATAATTATTATTATAAAAATATTATAAAATATGTATTTATATTATGATCAAAAACATTTTTATATATTTATTTGTATATTATCCTTCCTATAATATTATTATATATGTATTATTAATAACAAAAACATTATTAAAAAGTGTTCATTTATATATTATTATTATTATAAAATTATTATAAAATATGTATTTATATTATGATCAAAAACATATATATATATATTTTTTTGTATATTATCCTTCCTATAATATTATTATATATGTATTATTCATAACAAAAACATTATTAAAAAGTGTTCATTCATATATAATTATTATTATAAAAAAACTTTAAACTATGTATTTATATTATGATCAAAAAAACCTGTCAATATTTATTTGCATATTATCGTTTCTATAATATTATTATATTTGTATTATTAATTACAAAAACATTACTAAAAAGTGTTCATTCATATATAATTATTATTATAAAAAAACTTTAAACTATGTATTTATATTATGATTAAAAAAACCTGTCAATATTTATTTGCATATTATCGTTTCTATAATATTATTATATTTGTATTATTAATTACAAAAACATTACTAAAAAGTGTTCATTCATATATAATTATTATTATAAAAATATTATAAAATATGTTTTTATATTATGATCAAAAACATTTATATATATTTATTTGTATATTATCCTTCCTATAATATTATTATATATGTATTATTAATAACAAAAACATTATTAAAAGTGTTCATTCATATGTAATTATTATTATAAAAATATTATAAAATATGTATTTATATATGATCAAAAACATTTATATATATTTATTTGTATATTATCCTTCCTATAATATTATTAATATATGTATTATTAATAACAAAAACATTATTCAAAAGTGTTCATTCATATATAATTATTATTATAAAAATATTATAAAATATGTATTTATATTATGATCAAAAACATTTATATATATTTATTTGTATATTATCCTTCCTATAATATTATTATATATGTATTATTAATAACAAAAACATCATTAAAAAGTGTTCATTCATATATAATTATTTTTATATAAAAATTATAAAATGTGTATTTATATTATGATAAAAAAAACCTGTCAATATTTAATTGCATATTATCCTTACTATAATATTAATATATATGTATTATTATTATTAAAAACATTATTAAAAAGTGTTCATTCATATATAATTATAATTATAAAAATATTATAAAATATGTATTTATATATGATCAAAAACATTTTTATATATTTATTTGTATATAATCCTTCCTATAATATTATTATATATGTAGTTATTCATAACAAAAACATTATTAAAAAGTGTTCATTCATATATAATTATAATTATAAAAAAACTTAAACTATGTTTTTATATTATGATCAAAAAACCTGTCAATATTTATTTTCATATTATCGTTTCTATAATATTATTATATTTGTATTATTAATTACAAAAACATTACTAAAAAGTGTTCATTCATATATAATTATTATTATAAAAAACTTTAAATATGTATTTATATTATGATAAAAAAAACCTGTGAATATTTATTTGCATATTATCCTTCCTATAATATTATTATATATGTATTATTAATTACAAAAACATCATTAAAATTGTTCATTCATATATAATTATTTTTATATAAAAAATTTTAAAATATGTATTTATAATATGATAAAAAAAACCTGTCAATATTTTAATTGCATATTATCCTTACTATAATATTAATATATATGTATTATTATTATTAAAATCATTATTAAAAAGTGTTCATCATATATAATTATAATTATAAAAATATTATAAAATATGTATTTATATTATGATCAAAAACATTTATATATATTTATTTGTATATTATCCTTCCTATAATATTATTATATATGTATTATTAATAACAAAAACATTATTAAAAAGTGTTCATTCATATATAATTATTATTATAAAAATATTATAAAATATGTATTTATATTATAATCAAAAACATTTATATATATTTATTTGTATATAATCCTTCCTATAATATTATTATATATGTATTATTCATATCAAAAACATTATTAAAAAGTGTTCATTCATATATAATTATAATTATAAAAAAACTTTAAACTATGTATTTATATTATGATCAAAAAAACCTGTCAATATTTATTTGCATATTATCGTTTCTATAATATTATTATATTTGTATTATTAATTACAAAAACATTACTAAAAAAGTGTTCATTCATATATAATTATTATTATAAAAAAACTTTAAACTATGTATTTATATTATGATCAAAAAAACCTGTCAATATTATTTGCATATTATCGTTTCTATAATTTAATATATTTGTATTATTAATTACAAAAACATTACTAAAAAGTGTTCATTCATATATTATTATTATTATAAAAAACTTTAAAATATGTATTTATATTATGATAAAAAAACCTGTGAATATTTATTTGCATATTATCCTTCCTATAATATTATTATATATGTATTATTAATAACAAAAACATTATTAAAAAGTGTTCATTCATATATAATTATTATTATAAAAATATTATAAAATATGTATTTATATTATGATCAAAAACTTTTTATATATTTATTTGTATATTATCCTTCCTATAATATTATTATATATGTATTATTAATAACAAAAACATTATTAAAAAGTGTTCATTCATATATTATTATTATTATAAAATTATTATAAAATATGTATTTATATTATGATCAAAACATTTATATATATTTATTTGTATATTATCCTTCCTATAATATTATTATATATGTATTATTCATAACAAAAACATTATTAAAAAGTGTTCATTTATATATAATTATTATTATAAAAAAACTTTAAACTATGTATTTATATTATGATCAAAAAAACCTGTCAATATTTATTTGCATATTATCGTTTCTATAATATTATTATATTTGTATTATTAATTACAAAAACATTACTAAAAAGTGTTCATTCATATATAATTATTATTATAAAAAAACTTTAAACTATGTATTATATTATGATTAAAAAAACCTGTCAATATTTATTTGCATATTATCGTTTCTATAATATTATTATATTTGGATTATTAATTACAAAAACATTACTAAAAAGTGTTCATATATTATTATTATTATAAAAAACTTTAAAATATGTATTTATATTATGATAAAAAAACCTGTGAATATTTATTTGCATATTATCCTTCCTATAATATTGTTATATATGTATTATTAATAACAAAAACATTATTAAAAAGTGTTCATTCATATATAATTATTATTATAAAAATATTATAAAATATGTATTTATATTATGATCAAAAACATTTATATATATTTATTTGTATATTATCCTTCCTATAATATTATTATATATGTATTATTAATAACAAAAACATTATTCAAAAGTGTTCATTCATATATAATTATTATTATAAAAATATTATAAAATATGTATCTTATATTATGATCAAAAACATTTATATATATTTATTTGTATATTATCCTTCCTATAATATTATTATATATGTATTATTAATAACAAAAACATCATTAAAAAAGTGTTCATTCATATATAATTATTTTTATATAAAAATTATAAAATGTGTATTTATATTATGATAAAAAAATACCTGTCAATATTTAATTGCATATTATCCTTACTATAATATTAATATATATGTATTATTATTATTAAAAACATTATTAAAAAGTGTTCATTCATATATAATTATAATTATAAAAATATTATAAAATATGTATTTATATTATGATCAAAAACATTTTTATATATTTATTTGTATATTACCCTTCCTATAATATTATTATATATGTATTATTCATAACAAAAACATTATTAAAAAGTGTTCATTCATATATAATTATAATTATAAAAAAACTTTAAACTATGTATTTATATTATGATCAAAAAAACCTGTCAATATTTATTTTCATATTATCGTTTCTATAATATTATATATTTGTATTATTAATTACAAAAACATTACTAAAAAGTGTTCATTCATATATAATTATAATTATAAAAAACTTAAACTATGTATTTATATTATGATCAAAAAATTCTGTCAAATATTTATTTGCATATTATCGTTTCTATAATATTATTCTATATTTGTATTATTAATTACAAAAACATTACTAAAAAGTGTTCATTCATATATAATTATTATTATAAAAAAAACTTTAAACTATGTATTTATATTATGATCAAAAAACACCTGTGAATATTTATTTGCATATTATCCTTCCTATAATATTATTATATATGTATTATTAATAACAAAAACATTATTAAAAAGTGTTCATTCATATATAATTATTATTATAAAAATATTATAAAATATGTATTTATATTATGATCAAAACATTTATATATATTTATTTGTATATTATCCTTCCTATAATATTATTATATATGTATTATTATAACAAAAACATTATTCAAAAGTGTTCATTCATATATAATTATTATTATAAAAATATTATAAAATATGTATTTATATTATGATCAAAAACATTTATATATATTTATTTGTATATTATCCTTCCTATAATATTATTATATATGTATTATTAATAACAAAAACATCATTAAAAAGTGTTCATTCATATATAATTATTTTTATATAAAAAATTATAAAATATGTATTTATATTATGATAAAAAAAAACCTGTCAATATTTAATTGCATATTATCCTTCCTATAATATTAATAATATATGTATTATTATTATTAAAAAACATTATTAAAAGTGTTCATTCATATATAATTATAATTATAAAAATATTATAAAATATGTATTTATATTATGATCAAAAACATTTTTATATATTTATTTGTATATTATCCTTCCTATAATATTATCTATATATGTATTATTCATAACAAAAACATTATTAAAAGTGTTCATTCATATATAATTATAATTATAAACAAAACTTTAAACTATGTTTTTATATTATGATCAAAAAAACCTGTCAATATTTATTTTCATATTATCGTTTCTATAATATTATTATATTTGTATTATTTATTACAAAAACATTACTAAAAAGTGTTCATTCATATATAATTATTATTATAAAAAACTTAAAATATGTATTTATATTATGATAAAAAAACCTGTGAATATTTATTTGCATATTATCCTTCCTATAATATTATTATATATGTATTATTAATTACAAAAACATCATTAAAAATTGTTCATTCAT